>NW_026917353.1:0-25000 GCF_035046485.1 Aedes albopictus
CGGGAGGATTTTTTGGCGTAATACCTTAATAAATTTTTGGAGGAATTTCTGAGGAAATCCTGTAAAGAAGTCTCGAACAATTTTTTTGAGTATTCCCAGGAATTTTTAACTAGAGGAATTTCTAAATGTTTCTTGAAGGATCCTGGAAGAATTCATGGAGGATTTTCTGGAGGAATTCTTGAAAAAAAAAAATCTTTGAAAATCCTTGGAGGTGTTCCTGGAAGTATTATTCGCGGAATTCCTGAAGAAGTTGCTGGAGAAATTCCTGATTTTTGTAGGGATTCGTTGATAAATTCTTTGATGAATTTCTGAAGAAAATTCTGGAGGAATCAATGGAATATTTTTTGGAAGAATTTCGGAGGATTTCTTGCAGGTTTCTGGAGGAATTCTCCGAGGAATTTCTGGATAAATTCCTCGAGGGATTCTTGGAGGAATTATTGGAAAAATTGTTGAAGGAAGTTTTGGCAGAATTCTTGGAGAAATTCCTTGAAGAATTTTCAAGGAATTTCTTTAGAAATTCTTGGAGGGATAATTGGCAGAAATTCTTGGAGGAATACCTGGAAGTATTCTTTGAGGATTTCCGAAGAAAGTCTTTTAGGAATTCCTGAATGATTTTATGGAGGAACTTGTGAAGGAATTCTTGGAGGAATTCCTGGAGAAATTCCTGGAGAAATTCCTGGAGAAATTCATGGATGGATTCTTGGAATAATTCTGGAAGAATGCTTGGAGGAATTCCTGAAGGTGTTCTTGGAAAAATTCCAGGAGGGGTTCCTGTAGGCATTTCTAGGGCAGATTTTTCTTTAAAAAATCCGAAAAAATCCCCGGAGAAAATCTTGGAGCAATTCCGAGATAAATTCTTGGAGTAATTCCTGGACTAATCCCTGGTATAGTCAGTGAAGTAATTTTTGAGGATTTCCTGGACAAAGTTTTAAAGGAATTGCTGAAGGAACTTTTAAAGAATAGTCGGAGGAGTTTTTGGAGTAATGCCAGGAATAATTTCTGGAGGATGTCTCGTTGGATCCTGAAGAAATTCCTGAAGGGGATCTTGGAGAAAGTGCTTGGCAGAAGTTCTTGGACAAGTTCCTGGAGAAATTCCCGGAGGAATTGCTGTAGTAATTCTTGAAGGGATTCTTGGAAGAATTTTTGACAGAAGTCTTTCAGAAATTCCAGATATTTTTTTTGTAGGAATATCTGGAGGAATGCTTGAACGAATTTATGAAGAAATTGCAATAACAATTATTGAAGGAATGGCTAGAAAAATTTCTGGAGGATTTTTTGGAGAAATTCCTTGTGCAAGGATGTAGTGCTGTTTTTGATTCTTGATCTCGAGGAGCACTTACTGTAATAACGTGGTTCCCAATTATTACAATAAAGTAGTGTTGCAACGCTCAGTGGTTCCCAAGCTGAAGTCACGGGCTATGCTAATTTCACAAGAAATGAAAGTCTTGGAAGTCCCCAAAGATCATTTCTTACAATGAAGGGGTGTTACAAAGCTTGGTGGTCTCCAATTTGAGGTGACAGTCTATTTGGCATATAGTAATCTAGTATGGGTCTGTTCATAAACCACGTAGATCAAAAAAATCAACAACTTAATAATGTAAACGCATAATTTGGGATTTGGGACCCCATGAAGTCCCTGAGTACCTCTGAGATTACACTGAGACCCTCTGAAACTCCCCTGGTTTTTTTCGGACTCCTCTGAGACCCCTTGAGAACCTCAGAAACCACCTGAGAACTCCTGAATTCTGCTGAGTCCCCCGAGAGCCCTCACAATCGCACTATAAACCCCGTGAGACTCCCTGGAATCCCTCTTGAAACCCTCTGGAACCCCCAAAGACTCGCTATAACTTCCACTGGAACCCCCTGAGAATCCCTGAAGTTCCAGACTGGAAACCACTGAGTTTTGCATCACAACTATGTTTTAATCAGTGAGACGTGAATTGAAAAAAAAAAACAATTTCATTTCATTTTCAAATTAATGGTTTTTGAGAATTTCGCGTGGCCTGGGACCATGGATTTCCCAAACTTTTTTCCTTGGATTATATCCGATTATTTCATAGAGTTGCTCTTAGGCATTTATCCAGGACTTATTCCAGAGATAGATTCAGAAATTTGCTTCAGAAATTGTTGAAATAGCATCTTTTCAGAACATTTTCAAGAGCTTCTTCTAAAAATCTTCAAAGATATCACCAAGCGTTTTAAGATATTCCTTCTAGCAATCCTTCTAGAATTTCTTAAGTTATTTCTTGAGTGATATGCTAGTTATTATTTGTGCAGTTTCTTAACGAAATTTTGAAATACCTCCGGAAAAATCCTGAATTCTGAGTAAGTTTCTCAAGGGATTCTATGAAGAACCCTAGGAAAATTTTTCGAAGGAATCGCTGTACAAGTTTTATTTTTAGATGAAATTCCGCAAAATTTCATGGAACAAATTTTTGAAGCAAGCTCTTGCTGAAATTCCTGAAAAAATCCTTAAAATTCTGAAGAAGTATCTTGTGATATTTTCGAAGGTGTCACTGAAAGAATTTCAGAAAAATTCCTGGAGAAATCTTTCGATAAAACTCTTGGAGGAATTAATAGCAATCTGTGGACGTATAATTCCTGTCCTTGGAGGCCTAGATAAGCTTCTGTAAAGATCCCTAAAAAATCTCTCGAGATATTTCTAAAGGAATTCCTGTTGAAATTCCTGAAAATATTTCTGGATAAATTCCTTACAGAATCCTTACAGAGAAGATCTTAGGATTGTCCTTGAAGAAAATGCCAGAGAAACTTTCGCGTACATACAAGGAGGAATATTTTTAGAAATTACTGAAGAAGTCTCTGATTGAACTCCTGCAGGGAACTCTGGAAAAATTCCTGTCCGAATCACTGAAAGTGATGGTCAAATAATCTCTGGAAGAATTCTTGCACAATATTCTGGATGAACGTCTGAAGAAATTCCAGCACATATTTCTGCGGGAATTTTAAATTGAATCCCTGGAGCAATTCCTGAATAAATCTCTGGTTGGATTTTGGAAGAAATACCTGTACGAATGTCTGATCCTCTGTAAAACTTGCAGAAGAAACCACTGAAAGATTTTTGAAAGCATCTTTGAAAACATGTTTAGAATCCCTGCAGCAAATTCTAAAAAATAAACATTGAGAAATTTCTGAAGCATTTTCTAAACAAATCCCTAGAAGAATTTCTAAAATAATCCCTGGCGGAGTTTCGAAAGGAATCCATGAAAATTATCCTAAAAGTATTCTTGGAGGAATTTTTTGAGAAATTCTTGAGGAAATATATGAAGGAAGCCTTGAAGATTTTTTTTGAGGAATCTCTGTGAGATTTTTTTTGAAAGTCTTTGGAAGAATTTATGATTGGGTTTGGGGAAGATTTTCTAAAGAAATCCTTTCTGACGAAATCCGTAGGAGATTTCCATTAGGACATCCCGTTCGGATTTCTGAAAAAATCTCTGGATTAATTTCTAAGGTACCCCATGGAAGCTTTTCTAGAGGAGTTCTTGAAGAAATTCTCGAGGAATTTCTGAAGCAATCCGTGGAATATGTTCAAAATAAACTTCCAAAATGAATTGCTGGAAGAATTTTTGAAAGAAACTCCAAAAGAGTTGTTAAAGAAATTATGGAGAAATTCTAGAAGGAATTCAAAGAGAGTTTTACAAATAAGTTCAAATTTGGATTTCCAGAATAATCTTTAGAAATTGTGGGGAAAATTCTAAAGGAAACTATAAATTTTCTAAAAAAACGCTTAGAAGGATTTCTGAAAGAGTTCTCAGAGATACCTTCGAAGGTATTCCTCGGAAAAAAATAAAAATCCATGGAGAAATTACAGAAGATTTTTTTCTACGGGGGTCCATGGAAGATAAAAACAATTTGCTCTCACTTGTAGTTAATGGACACGAACGCGAGTGTGTTGTGAATTGGCATCTAAAGCTAAGTTTCGTGTTGCCAAGTAGAGCGCTCAAGTAAAATCCCCTCTTTTTCCGCAAGTAATTTTGACAACTGATCCAGTATGGGGAGAAACGTTACTTTTCCTTACGGAATAATATCGCGAACAATTTTTCCGCAAGGAAAAGTGACAGCTCCATTTGATTCGCACGGGAGGCGTTATGAGTGTTACACTTTTATCCTTACTTGCCATCTACGAACCGCTCAAGTAATTTTGAAGCGGAATCATTACTTGACCATTACTTGTCCTATCTTTTTGCACAGTACGTACGAAGTGGAAACTAGCCATAAGCCGAAAGAGATATGAATTTGTAAACAGGGAATGCTTATGGTGTGGGCTACGAGTCAGGTTGGCTTTTTATTCCACCGAATCGTTGACCGTTTCGTGGCTTGGGTGGTTTGAGCGCCGGCCTAATGAATCCGGAGTCGTGGGTACAAATCCCACCAGAATGCGATATTTTTTTCACAAATTTATCTCTCAATTTGTCAATTAGTCAACATTCAGTGCCTTCGTATTAATTTGCCAGTTTTCCAGTATGTTTCAGACATATTAGCAAATCTGGTAAATGCCAGTAAAGCTCAATATATAACATTGTGTTTTGTTTACATATTTTTATATAATTGCGCTCATACTGGGAGCTAAAAAAGTTTTTTCAAATCTCAAGAGCTGGTTACTCAGTGGTTTCCCAAATGGAAGAGAACGTCCCTCTGGAGCCGACCTACTGATACCTGATATTCAGTGAATAACTTGGAATAACCTCGATGACACCACTGCTTTGCTTACTAATAAGCTGAGCGGTTGATACGAGATGTCACTCAATGGCTTTATTGTGTAACCAATGACGCTATTAGGCCGTTTTAATGCTTGTAGTGCATTTCCGATGTACTACAAACATTTGTAATGACAAGAAATATGGTAGAAGTAGTTAAAATTATCATTTCCCAGGATTCTTTCGATGAATGGCTGTGTGTCTAAACTTTAGACTTTACTATACTAGACTAGAAGGAAAAAATGTTGAAGTAGTATACACTCTGTCTAGCTCTTTTCCAACTGCTTCTGTTCTAAATACATGCACATCTCAAAATTTCCTTGTGCCGATAAACGGGTAGGGTATGTGTGCCATCAGTAATCTCATGCTCCCATTTTCATCCTATTCGAAAACAAGCGATTACGGCAACGATTGACTCCGTTCTTTTTGTTTTCATGGGTGCTCACTTCTAACAAAAAATACAAAAATAAGAAACAAAACAAACAACGCTTCAATCCTTTGTTTTTCGTGGGATGAAAATGGGAGCCACATGCTTAATAAGGGAACCAATACCCTATATAAATTCTTTCACAGAGTCAAACGTAATGACTTCACTTCACAAAGTCCAAAAGCTACATATTTGCTGCCTACTTGAGAATAGTTTCCACCCCAACGCATTGCCGATTCGGCCTAATGATTGAACTTTTGCCGGGATCGACAACAACTATTTGATTGCTCAACAAGTTCGTTATGCGCTTCTTCCTCCCAATCACCTCCCACCATTATTGCTGCTTCCGCTAGACCGGGCGGCAAAAACAGCAACGCATCGTCTCTCAGAATCCATATTTGATTAACTGAGGCAAAAACAGCAAATTTTGCAACAATTTCAATCAAAAATGTTTTGACGTCGTTGTCGGCCTCATCGCCAATGGAGGCTTCGCCACATTCCACCCCAAATTACGGTCGTTTCACCAACACTCAGTCAGTCGGTCGCGGTCGTCGGTTGGTCGTCCATCATCCAACAGTAGTGCAGAATGTACGTACGGCAAACGGGGGGCAAATGTATGTAACATGACTCCCCCATCATCGCATCGCATGGGAAAGCCCCAAAAGCCTGCCAAATGAGCGCCACCACCATGAGAGGGAGAGAGGGAGAGAGAGAGCGAGTGGGCGCCTCAGCACTTTGTGTTACATTGTCGCACGCAGAACTCAATGTACACAGAGCAACGAGTAACTTTCACGCAACGACCGAAAAGACAAAAGAATTTTCACGCAGATTTGTGTAACACCGGATCAGCACATTTTTTGTGTTGATCCAGTCGTACACAGATATGAGTGAAAAATCTTTTGTCTTTTTGCTCGCTGCATGAAAGTTACTCGTGCGCTGTGTTGTTTTATTTAAGGGTGCGACGGTGTGCAAATGTTGGGCTGGGAGAGAGAGAGAGCGAGAGTAATTGGAATCTCAGTCAGTCGGTGGAGTGCAGTTTATCATATTTGCACGTCAGAAAGAGATCACAGAAAATTGTGTTTGAAACGTTGTTGATGAGTTTGAACCAATTTCGTTGACGGAGTAATTCAATATTTATGCAACTTCCAATCCAATCGAGAGCAACAATTTGTGTAACCTACGCAAATAATGGCCATAATGAACTCTGGAAAAAACGAATTTGTTGCACGTCCTTCGAGCGTGTGGGTGATTTACAATATCAGTCACCCACCAGTCCACCACCCATCAAATCTCCCAATCGGCAAACGCACTTCAATTTCCATCGTCGTCGTCTTCTTGACCCCTTTCCTCTGCTGTATTCAGACCGTAGTCGTCGTCAGTGTCGAAGACTACAGATCTTGCTTGGTACGTGAAAGCGAAAACAACCACAGCAGGCCGGTTGAGACCGATGGGCGCACAGTGGGTTAATTTATGCGAGGAAAGAGTCATGAATCCCGCTGTTGGAGCTGTTCAGGTCATACCGTCCCTACACAGTTATGGATCACTTTGATATTTAAAGTCAAATATCTTGCTCAAAACATATATTTCGGCACGAAAATCATTTTTGTAGCATGATCCTATTTGTTTTCTGAGATATTTTCAAGATATTAATCTGAAAATCAAATGTATTATATTGCAACGATAGAGTTGTCTTCTTATAACTGCCAGAAAATAGCCGAAATCCATAAGAAGCTACTCCTGCAGTGATAAGCTCTGCAAGTGTCGAAATCCACCGATTTTGATATAAAAACCGCTCGTATACTTCGGAAAAGGTATGTTTACATCTATTTAGCGAAATTTTACTTGATTCTGGCATTAAAATACTGAAATAATGTGACTTTGAACAGTGATCCATAATGTGATCCAGAAACTGATCGTTTGACGCTATTATGGGTCACTTCAAAC
Source organism: Aedes albopictus (assembly GCF_035046485.1). Classification (NCBI taxonomy): domain Eukaryota; kingdom Metazoa; phylum Arthropoda; class Insecta; order Diptera; family Culicidae; genus Aedes; species Aedes albopictus. The sequence continues at coordinate 7,087 of NW_026917353.1, forward strand.
AAACATTGATTTTCGCCCCGCTTAGCGCTCCCGACGTATTTTTTTTAGCTTAATGTAACAAAAGCATTATTTAAAAACATAGAACCTTGAAAACCAGGTGTCTTGAAACGCATAATAGTAAAAATAATACTTAAGATGGAGAACATCACTGTAGCCTAGTGGCGTACCTCTTGCAAAGTACATGGACTTGGGAATTTTCAATGTTTTCTTTTTATTTATTCTGTAATATCGGGTACTCCACCAATAAAATAATCAAGACACTGTGTAGTTTGGCCTTACCAACCCGAATTATAAATTAAGGTTGGAATTTTGAGTAATAACGCGTTGATCCATAATATCCCAACTAACAATCGCCAGCCGCAAACAAGCATGCATGCTGAATTGTTGCTTTATAATAGTAATTATAGCTGAACTAAAATTATGCTTTACACATTACTGTACAAATGCTTTTTCAATTGAAAAAGTAGCCAATGTTCAACTTTTCGTATTGGTATTAACAATGATAATTTAAAACACTTTTCAAGCGTTTAATAAGATTTTTATTCAACTCGCAGTAATTCCTTTACAACATAGTTTAACAAAACTTTCTTCTGCTTCTTGTTAAGTTCATGTAAAAATTAGGACATGTATCTGTATAATGTGTTTTCCACAAGTCAAATAAGCGTTTTCGTTTCATCATACTTCGACTCAGAGTGCATGATGAAAAACACGTGTTTTTTTTACCGAACAACAGCTGAATTAATCTGTTCTTCAGTCGTTAACCATAATGTTGTGCTAATTCACCACTGCTGTATAGGAGTCAGAGTCTGATCATTATTAAACCACGGGAAGTTTATGTTTTGATTTGAGCGCTGCAATTCATCATCCTAGAATGGCGCAGATAGGAAGGCATGCGGCTGGCAATCGACGGGTCTCGAGTTCGAATCTGGATTTAGGTAAATTTATGAGTAGTTATTATTTCACAATATTTGTTCACAGCATTAAGTTCCAATAATAAACTCTCGTGGAAATTGAAAAATCTTGCATTTTTTTATTTTTAATCATTTTTGCTAAAGCTGAATAACAGCTTTACTATATATTTGTAAAACGATTTCACAACAAACATTTCAGTTGGTACACAACAATATGCTTTAAAGTTTCTCCAAATTTGTGTGAACAAAACCCGAACAAAGGTTGTGCCTGAAAATTATCCAAATGTTATTCAGCATAATGCTGAATCAATTCGTCGTAAAAGTGCTTGTAAAATGAGTGATTGTTAGTTGGGATGGCTCAAATTGATCCATACACACTTAATTCAGATTGCCGGGATATCAGCATTTTTTCAAACTTTTGCCGAGCTTCGCACAGCCGAGCAATCAGCAAACAATCATTTTGCCGGGATCTCAGCAATTTTGACAGTTCATTGCTGCTAGACGGCAATCGTTTTGCTGAGAATCAGCTAACAATCGTCACTTTTTGCTGAGATACCAGATAAAGATTTTGCTGAGCAGACGGCTGTGCGCGATTTTGCCGAGCCCGCGAATCTGTTTTGAGTGTGTAATATGTGGAACTCCGTGGAACTGATCCATAATAGGGCATTCGGTAAACAGTGAAATATTCTATTTTTACGCAAAAATGACATGCCATTATACCTCAAATAGTTTGGTAATCAAAAGTTCAAATCAAAACGTAGCCAACGGTGCTTTCAAAGTCGCAGTTTTTGTTTTATTTTATTTTTTATTGAATTTTGGAGGTAAAAAATATCACTAAGTGATCCATGACTGCGTACCCACGGTATATTGGCTTTGATGTATTTTTTCAGAAATTTTGGCATGTCCGACACTAATTTTTACACTATGAAACATTTTGATTTGTAATTTTTGACTCTCTCGTCTTATTCCTGATATTTTTCAACTTATTAACTTTCTCCATAAACCATCTTTTTACCAATTTTAACTACTGCCTCAGACCCAGATATATGCGAAGACATATGAAATGAACAGATAGCGCCACCGTAGCATTGTGTGTTTGATGTAACTCGATTTCTGTCACTATGGCTGTCACTCAGAGCCGTTGCGCAGTTCCAAGGCACTCTTTGCGAGCATCCAGATTGGCACCCCACGTCAATTGAACATTGTTAATTTGCAAAAGTTTGTTCATTTTCTTCAAAGATTTTTTTTTAAGTTGGATTTTGATGATTCGTAGAAGCATATTCCTCCCGTTATTTTTTTAAGACAAACACTTTCGTGTATTTTTTTAGGAATTTTATTGGGAGTCGCCAAAAATTTATCAAAAGTTCTCTTATACGAGTAGAAGCTCGAACACATTTTGCATTCAAAGAATCTCACTAAGACCAGTACAATAATTAGAAATTACATTTCATTTTCCTAACATAAATGATGCGTAACCACCATCAAACAATCTTACAGTATTTTATTCTCTTTCTTTTATTCAACTGAATTTTGATTTCAAAAATACTTTATTGGGTCTCAAGGGTTTTCAGGAAATCTCAAACGAACTGTGTTCGGCTATTAGTTCAATTTCTTGTATCAGAATTTGTCAATAATTTTACCAAAGATTTTCTTCCTGAAGTTTAATATAAATATTACGGTGGCGCTTTTGTTTTGATGCGGTGAGTAGTGGAAAAGTTGGCTTCAGCGATCGATTACATTCCTAAACAATGTAAGAAAAGAAAACCGCCATTCGCCATTTTTGAACATTTTCTAAATGTTGAACAATTTCATAAAATCGTTTCGTAAATCGAATTCTTGCTAAATTTGAATGGTTTGCCATGCAATCGCATGGTGTTTGAGTAACACGACATCCAAAAGCTTGTTTTGTTTCAAAAAGTCAATACGAGAAATTCGGTGGAACAACCGGCATATGTTTAAAAAAAACTTTGGAAATCTTTTGAATGTATGTATGTAGAATAAGAACTACTAACAGCAATGTACCAGTGATATGTAATAGATTTTATATGAACATGAAATAAACCAATTAAAAAAAAAATGGCTGGTATAGAAGCGCGTGCTATGATATTGCACCGATTTACACTGAGAAAAATATCAATGTAACATTCAGCGCAAAATCATGCCCATAAAGAGAATGCTACACAGTAGGGCTGTGCATCCTTACCGTTTATCGGTATCGGCAAAACGTAATTCATCTCATATCGATATCGGCGATATATCGGATTCGACATTATCGATATCGTATCGATATCCGATAACTTCATTAAAGGGAAATACACAAAAAATGACGAAGTTTTGTGTCATTTGCATAATAAATGTGCTTCAAATGAACATGTGGATTTAATGTTGGTGCGTAAATGGTGAAATTCATAAAAATATATAACAAAGTCTGAACCAATAATCAAATTAATCGTAAATATCGGGAATAATTAGCCTTTATCGGTATCATTTTATATCGGTTTGAGCAATATCGGATATCGTATCGATAAATTTGATCCGATAATATCGATATTATCGATAATATCGATAAATGCACAGCCCTACTACACAGAAAGAAGTTCTGAAAACTACATTTGACGTAAATATTGGAACGTTTAAATTACCATTTCATTTCATTCAATTTTACATAAAAGAATTTCTTGAACGCATTATTGTAAGCAAGCTGCATATTGCAGACAGCTTGTGATTTTACAACCTGGTGGAGAATTGTGTTGAAAGCGAGGGAGTTTTTTTTTGTTCCAGTGAACTCAATCAAACAATTTTGAACTGTCTAGATTTAGTGCACATTGTAACCTTGATGAAAATTTCCAATAAAATCACCATAAACTACAATTGAATAATGATAAATTTGACTGTTCAACAACAAATTATATTGTGTACGTGTTTTCCTGCTGAAAATGCTGGATTGGAACTCCAATACGCGCACAATAAAATCAATGGCACTAGAGATCTGAATAATAAAAACACCATGAATTGAATGGCGTTTACAATACATGCTATGGTGGAAAACCATAGAGTCTGTTGTTACTCTATCGTTTTAAACAATTGAATTATTGGTAACTATAATTTATTTCAGCGTGTTGTAACAATACATTCTGTTGTATCTCTATGATCTTTTTTATCAGGCAATGGTTAGCGGAAATTCACACGATCATAATGTAATTTTACATGTCTTATATAAATGTACAGTGAACCTCGCATTGCCTTTACGTACATGATTTCTCACTGAATTTTACATGATAATTTTTTTCTGTGTATTAGCAAAACTATGGATATGATCCATAAAAATTGATTGGAATTTGTGCGTCCCTGATGACACGAAAACTGCACAATTCTTAAAATCAAATATGAAAAACTGCTGTTCCGTATTAAGCCCTCAGGGTAGTTCAAGATGTGTTCCGAGGAGTTTCAAGGAATTCTGAAACTGTAATGGACGTTCCAGAGTTGTTTCAATTGGTTTCAAGAATGTTCCAGAGGATTCAAGGGGCGTTAAAGGAATTTGTTTCAGGTGATTTCAGAGGCTTTCCAGGGGTTTCAGAGGTGTTCTAGCAGTTTCAAGGGGCTTCTGTGGCGTTCTAGGAGATTGCAGCAGCGTTCCACGGCTTCCAGGAGCGGTTTAGAGGTTTCTAAAAGGTTTTATGAGCGTTCCAGTGGATTTTAAGGGTGTTCCAGTGGACTTCAGAAGTTTTCAAAGGATACTTCAGTGGGGTTTCAGGTACGTTCCTGGGTTGTTCCTGTGGATTTCAGGAGCGTTCCATGTGTTTTAAAGGGGTTTCGGTAATGTTCCAAGGGGTTTGAGAGCGTTCCAAGAGCGTGCCAGGGGTCTCATGGCAAACAAAGAGTGACAATGACGTTCCACAGGGTTGCAAGTGCTTTCCGAAGAGTTCCAATGACATTCAAGGGGTGTTCTAGGGGGTAGCATGGGTGATACAGGGAATTTCAAGACCCTTCGGGGGCGATACGTAGTGTTCAAGGCGGTTTCTGGGGGTTTCGGGAGGTTTCAGTGGCGTTCCAGGAATCTAGATTCTAGAGGTCGCAAACGGTTGCAGGATTGAGCCATAGGATTTCAGAGGTATTTCGGAAGACCTGTGCGTATTATAAGAGATTTCAGGTGGTTTCAAACGCATTCCTGGGAATTTTAGCCATGGGTATTTTAGGGGGTTTCAAGGGGTTTCAGAGGTGTTCTAGGTGGTTTCGTGGGTTCCGGAGCTTTCCGGGGGTTTTAGGGGTGATGCAGATGGTTTCAAAGTTTCTAAAATTTTACGCCCTTTTACTGGTACACCCCCACGGAAATCACTTCAATATTGCGCCTAATTAAGAATTATTTCGAGTAAAGCCCTCCATGAATTGTTTTTTTTTCAAGATTTTTTTCTGAAGTTATCGCGAAAGGGGCGTACTAGCAGCAATTCCTTCTAGGAGTTCAGCAAGAACCCTTTTAAAAATCTCTGTAAATTATTTTAGAATATATTCCTTCCAAGTTTTTCTCTGAATTTTCTCTTCGATAACTTTCAACGACACTGCAAAAAATTCCTCCAGTTTTTTTTTTAAATTTCCTAAATAATAAAAAAGATGATTTTTGTAGGAATTTCTAAAATGATTTCAGTAAGAATTCCTCCAAAGGTTTCTCCAGGTATTCCTTCAGAATACACTCTGCTCAAGTAATTCTTTTAGCTTCTCCAGGGATTTGCCTAGAGATTCTTTCAAGAATTTTTTTTAGTCTTCTTGAGTTTTTAAAGGAAATTTCTCAAAAAAAAAAACATGTTGAAACTAGTCTACAGTTTTTTTTTTTCTTTTTCACAAATTTCTCCTGGGATTCCTATAGGGATTGCCACTGCAGTTCATGAATGTGTTCCTTCATATATTTTATCAGATATTTCTGAAGGAATTACCACAGGAATTTTATCAGAAATCACTGCAGGTGTTTTTGTTGTATTTTTCCAGGAAGAGTTTCCAATCTTCTAGAATTTTTTCTACAAATGTCTTCAGGGGCTTCTCCTAAAAAAATCTCCAAACATTTCTGCAAAAGATGAAATTCCAGGATTTTTTTTACAAGGACCTCAGAGATTCCCTCAGAATGTCTTTAGGGTTTTCTTTTAGAAATTCAGAAATGTTCCAGGAACTCTTTCAGAAATTGTTGATGCATTTTTCCAGAGAACAGGAAAATTCTCAAGAGATTCTTCTGGAAGTTCCTCCAGGCGTTTCTCCATAAGTTCCTGCAAGTACTCTTCCAGTGATTGCTTATAATTTATTAAGACATTTCTTAATGGATTCTTTCAGATTTTCATCCAGTGTTGCTTCAGGAATTCATCCAAAATTCTCTCAGCAACTCCTGCAAAAATTACTCCACAATCAATTCCTTGGCAGTTTTTTGAAAGAATTTCTTCCATGCATACCTGCTGAGGGTTTCCCAATTATTCCACTAATTTTCTTCCAAGAATTGTATTAAAAATCATGTTTTTCAGGGTATTCTTCAATGGTTCTCTAATGAATATGTTTTCGTCCTTCGGAAATTTCTACAGGTAATTATCAGAAATTGTATAAGAGATTCTTTTCAGAATTCTTTCAGGGACTTTTCCAGAAGTTTTCCAAAGATTTCTCAGAAAGTCCTTCAGAGAACCCTCAGAAATTTACTCTGGGACATATTCAAGAATTTCAACTTCACTGCTAGTTTTGCAGAGATTTCAGGAGTCATTTTCAAAAGATTGATTTAGAAATCTCTCCAGGAATGCCTACAGCTATTTCTCAAGTAATTTCTCCTTGGAATGACTTTCAGAGTCCCTCCAGAAGCTTCTCATATTTTTTCTAGGAATTAGGGAGGTATATCAAGAGGTAACAACAGGTTTTCTCCCAGAATTCGGCTAGGAATTTCTCCGAAGATAACTTCAGAAATTGCTTCAGGAATTTCGTTCAGCAATCCGTCTGAATCATTTTCAATAATGTCTTCTGAGAATCTCCAAAAGTATCACCAGGAGTTTTCAAGAAACTCTTAAAGACATTCTCCTAGTGATTTCTTCAGATATTCTTTCAAAAATTCTTCCTGTATCGGTTTGTGCAATTTCTGAAAGAACTTTTAAAAAAATCCCAGAAATATTCTGAGAAATTTCCTGAAACAATTTTTGCATGAAAGTCTGAAAAATTCCCAGGAAGTATTCCTGACGGTGCCACAGAAGCAATTTCTAAAACAAAATCCTTGTATGAATGTCTGGGGCAGAATTTCCCATGTCATCTCTGCAGGATTCTGAAAAGATCATTTGGAAAATGTCATGGAAGAACTTTTGAAGAAATTCCTTGCTAAATTCCTGAAAAAAATAATAAAACTGTGAGGAAGTCTCTGGAGCTATTTTCGAAAGAATCCAACAAGAACTTCTGAAAGAATCCCTCAAGGAATTTCGAAAGAAATATTGGACATATTCCATAAGGAATTCCTGTAAGAATATTTAGATAAACGTCTAGGTAAGCTTGTATAAGGATCCCTAAAAAAAATCGTGAGATATATCTATCGGAATTCCTGTAATTCAGAAATGCCTACGAAATATTTCTGAACGAATTTTTAAAAGAACTTGTGTAGTAATTCTTGAAGTTAAGGAGGAAGTTGCACAGAAAACGATGGAAGTTTTTCTAGAGGAGTTCTTGAAAAAAACTATCAGAAAATTCCATAGTATAGAGGGACTTCTGAAGAAAATTGTAGAAGAATTTCAGAAGGAATTCATGGAAGATATTGCCAAAGAACTTTCAAAACGAATCCGTTAAAGGCTTGCAGCAATCACGGTAGGAACACAAGGAAGGTTTTACCAAAAAGTTCTTAAATAAATTTCTGGGGTTGTCTCTAGAAAACTTTGGAAGAAATTCAAAAGGGAACTATGAGTTTTCTAAAGGAATCCCTGGAAGAATATCTTAATGAACTCTCCGGGAAATCTCCGAAGCCATTCTGGCAAAATTCCTTCAAAATTCCCTGGAAAGATTTCTGAAAGAATCGCAGGAGTGTGGAGAGTGTAAAAAGTACCGTGTGTTAATGCACGGAAAACCAAATGAAAACGAAAAAATCCTGTAAACTGTTCAACAAGTAATAGAGAACAGGCGAACAAGACTGTTTGTCAAAAAAAAACAAGCAAACTGAAGAAACAGATTGCTTCGATTTGCTTGACAAATTATGAACACGGCAAACAAGCAATCAGATATTTCATCTGCGACAGTACCATTCATCGCCGGCAATCCTTCAAACTTTCACACAATCTCTAATTTCCATCAATTAGCCGTGTTTGAGTGGGGTAAAGTCATCCATCCGTCTTCTCTAAATTCAACAAACAACTAGGCTAGGACAGCCACCCATACTTTGTCTTTACTTTTGCTGTCACTAAGTCTTCTACAACGCCTTCAGCAGTAGCAGCAACAGCAACAACAGCAGGCCAGCATCCAAAGAATCCGTACCAATAACAAACAATTAAAACTCCCATCAGAGAAATCCGATCCACCTGATTTAATGATTCCCGGCGAAACGATTTCCTCCGTCTCCCCATTCGTCGTAGTGTGCCAATTTTCCTTTTCCATCGCAGATTGCCATCGCAACCATCGCCTACCGGCCAACTGCGATGACGGCGACGACGACGACGACAATATCCAATATCCTTCCTTCGAGAGTCGAGTCGTTGTCGAGTGCTCCTGAGGTATTTGTGAACCCCCCGTCTCGAAGCGGATTGAGAGGGGGTCGTCTACGGGGAAAATCTCAAAAATTCCAAACCCACACATCATCCCTTGGCTTGGCACATGTCCCTTCCTCCCCAGTAAGGCAGATTCCATCTTCTTGACGATGACGACGAATGCCGTTTTTGGTCTTACCGACAGTAGTCTCCCGTGCCGGGTGATGGATGGGTGGTTTGTCGCGAAAATGCGCCGCTCGAGATGGTATTTGTAATAGGTTTGTTTGCGCTTCCTTCGTAGTTGTTGTAACCGGCCCGGCCCGGCAGCCACGCATCAGCACTCCTGCTGCCATGGAATTCCCCTGAGAGACATCGGCACCACCGGAGCACAGAGAGACGACTCCCAGTAACAAGGGTGGAAAATGTGGGTGGATTGTGAGTGCCTACTATGATCGGCAGAAGGAAACCTTCGAATGTGTGTTGAAAAAGCAGTGAAATGCTCACCTCCAGTACAGCAGTCAATGGTTGCTGTGATCATTTTTGGAGGAATCGCTTTATACAGTTGTAAAGGCGATTCTCAAACATCTAATAAATGAGTTTACACAGAATGTAGTCATTCGAACAGTTCCAAACAACTAGCCTCCATCCATGATATTCGATCTGGGTTTGTTTTTAAAAAGCAGCTAAATAACGAGCTGTTTACAACTAGAATATGCGTACACCCTGAGTGCCCGCCCGCACCGGTATCGAATAACAAAATATTATCGAAGCGGAAGCCAATTTAATCTGGAATGAATTTGGCTATGAGTAACCTTCATGAAAGTATCGAATTGTGTTGAGACAGTCCGAAGATTGTAACATGTACATGAGAGTTCTTATCTATTCCTTGAAGAAGAATTGGCTTGTGAGAAATATTTGAAATCATCGTTTTTAGTGGATTCTCTTAAACCATAGGGTTTTTCCCTAATTCCCATCTAACTAAACACCGACCAAAAATGATCTAGTTTAAACTAGCACCTCGCCTAATATCTTATGATCATTTTGGTATCAATTACTAATTTATTAATTAGCCTCCATATCATATAAAAAATATTTTTAAAGAACTAGGGAATCGCGCCACTTGGGCGGTGGCTTCTATATTCGTCTGTTTTCCACTATAACTCAGTCAAATTTGAACCAATTGACACAACTTTTGGAATGTGGTGAGATAGGTATAATATCTACCCGTGTACAACATTTAAAGTCAATTGGTTCAAAATTGACTGAGTTATAGTGGAAAACAGACGAATATAGAAGCCACCGCCCAAGTAGCGCGATACTCTATGATTTCCTTAAAACAATGAGATTGAATAATTGTATCTCGATTTCTATTTCCGTCTAGTTCACGTATATTTCGGGCACAACCTGAATTCAATTCTCGGCATACTTTCTACGTGACACTATGGTGCATGGGATGGTCAAAAATTATGGTTTGACCGTAGGTGTTTATTCGGAAAGTCGGTCAAATTCTTCGCAATCCAAATTAAATCATGTTTTCAAAGTACTTTTAAACAGAAAGCTTTTAAATTGAGATGGCTATAGCTTGAGAAAAACGACCAAAATTTTTCAATAATTTTTTTTGCCCACCATCACAGTGCAACGAAGAAATATTACTCTGTGGATGTGAAATACGATGTTTCGTATGCAGAAAATCCACGAACACATTGGCGTGAAAGCTCCCTAGACGAAGACAACTTGCTTGTTTACATTTTACCGATGGGAAAAAGTGATTTATTTAATCAGTTGAACAGCTTTTGCTGCATTCTGCAGCAGTGATGTCGTACTTGTGCCACAGATTTTTAGTGTGAATTGAAGGTTGGTTCACTAAGTAAGTCTGACGTAGTTGAATTTGAACGGTGATTAAGAACAATTTGGCTAGCTGCTGCTTTGATGCGGTTGTCTTTGTCGTACACAAAACGAGAAATTTCGCTTAATTATTCGATTTCCAGTGCAATACATTGATAGTAAAGCTGTATTTTTGCTTCCATCTGATGAGCCATTATTGGTAAAGGTAGGTTGGAATATATGTTATTATTGACTTTTCCAGTTATCACTAATATGACGGGAATTAGCGCATATGACGAATTAGATTTCTACCCTACTTAAACCGTGGGAATTCCTTCAGAAGTTTTTCCAAAAAGAAGACTTTTATTCGAAAAATCTCCAACAATTCTGACATTGTAAAATCGGAACTGGTTACTCAAGGCTCCGAAATTTAAGCGTTCCTATGCTGATACGGGTCCAAAAAATGACTTACGTATTGCCCGCTTAGAACATTACTTAGATGATGTTTTCCTGATCCTCAGAAAAGTTTGTAAAAAAATCCTCGGAGAACTATATTAAACATTTCGTGAGGAATTTCCGAAGAAATCGATAGAGAGACTTCTGAAAAAAAAAAAACAAAAAACCGCTGGTGTACTTTCTGGAAATGTGATTGTAGGAATTTCTGGAGGGCCTTAAAAGTAAATCATTGGAAAAAAAAAGTTTAAAAATAAATCTATGGAATATTTTTTAATAAGTTACTGGAAAAATGTTTAAAGTAGCTCATGGAATATTGAAGAAATAAGATACTTCCGGAAAAATCCCTTAAAAATTTTCAGAAAGAGTTATTCTAAAATTTCTATAAATTAATAAATTTCTAAAGTTTTTTGCAACTAAATTCCTGAAAAAAAACTTGGCAACTTGCGCCACCTAGCGGCGAAATTACCAACTAAATGTTGAATCAGCAGATTGCTCTTGGCTTCCTTAAAACTTTGCCGAAGACGACACTTTTCTATCTGGTTTGGATCGCAAACTAGAGAAGTTTAAAATTTTACATGACAACTAGTGCCACCTAGCGGCAAAATCACCAACTGATAGCTTTTGACTTCCTGAAGAACTTTGTCGATGATGGCCCTCTTCTATCTACTCTGGATCGCGAGCTAGATAAATCTTAAATTTTACTTGACAACTAGCGCCACCTAGCGGCGAAAACACACCCTAAATGATAAATCACCAAATAGGTTTTGACTTCCTGAAGAACTTTGCCCAAGATGACCCTTTTCTATCTGCTCTGGATCGCGAGCTAGCGAAGTTTAGTTTTTTTCTTAACAACTAGCTGAACCACCAGATAGGTTTTTTCATCCTGAAGAACTTTGCCGAAGATGACCCTTTTCTATCTGCTCTGGACCGCGAGATAAAGAAGTTAAAAATTTTACATGACAACTAGTGCCACCAAGCGGCAAAATCACAAACTAATTGTTGAATCACCAAATAGGTTTTGACTTCCTGAATAACTTTGCCGAAGACGACACTTTTCTATCTGCTCTGGATCCCAAGATAGAGAAGTTTAAAGCTTTACTTGACGACTAGCGCCACCTAGCGGCGAAATCACCAACTAGTCGTTGAATCACCAGATTGCATTTGACTTCCTGAAGAACTTTGCCGAAGACGACACTTTCCTATCTGCTCTGGATCTAGAGATAGCGGAGTTTGAAGCTTTACTTGACAACTATCGCCACCTAGCGGCGAAATCACAAACGAATTGTTGAATCACCAGATTGTTCATGACCTAGTGAACATCTTTGCCGAAGACAGCATTATTGTTCCAAATCAAGTAGATCTTGAGATATCGCATGTGCTCGCATGTGCGCAGAAATTGTAGGAGATAGATGAAGGAAATAAAACTTGAAAAGATTATCGAAAAAAAACTTTCTCTTCTCCAATCCGGACGGAAGCCCCAACACCCCCCCCCCCCCAGGATAACTGATTCCACCGTACTTGTCCACTGGGGGGCTTCCGTCCGGATTGGAGAAGAGAAAGTTTTTTTTTTTTTTGATAATCTTTTCAAGTTTTATTTCCATCTCCTACAATTTCTGTCACAAAACTGATTTTTTTCTCTGCTCGAAATCATAGCCTACTAATTATTCTAACTATCTATACTTCGTGTTACTTTCCTAAATTTTTAAACATTAAATTTCTAACATTCATTATTGTTATTATCATTCTCTACAATCCCTTTGCGAGATTTTTCTTCTGGAAATTTCCGAAGAAATCTTCAGATGGATTTCTGAAGGAATCAGATGAAATTTCTGGAAACAATTCTAAAATTTCTAAAACAAATTCTTAAAAATATTCCGACTGAACGTTAGAAATGTTTTGAAGCAATTTGGATTTTGGAACATTAAAATTTTTAGAAAAAAAGGAAATGAAGTTTTTGAATAATTTCTGAACAATTTCCCAAAGATTTTTTAAGGGTTTTTCTAAAGGAAACTATGAAAAAAAATCTGTAGCAATCAATGCAAGATAATCTTAAAAATCATAGTGAAATTTCTGGAAGAACTTTTTCATGGAATTCTGCATAAAACCCTGAAGAACATTTCCGAATGAATGCTTGAAATACTTTTAAAAGAATCCGTAAAGGAATTTCTGGTGGAATTTTTGAAGAAATTTTCGGGGGAAGTTTTGGAGGATTTTCTGAAGAAAAAAAACCCTCTAAAACCCACCAAAAATCCTTCGAAGCTTGTTACGGGTATGAATATTGGTTACAATAATAAAACAGAATAGAAGTTTAATGTGTTTAAAGATTAATATACATGCGTTCTTTGTGTTACATGTTGAATTTTAAATTGTCGATATTCCTCTTGTTATAATTAACATTTGTAGGGTTCTATCAGAATAGAGGCCCATGAAGTGCAATCCTAGTTCGATTGCCAACATTTATGCCATTTCGGGCCGCGATTAAATACTAGAGAAGTAAACCTTTCCCTGGCACAGACTTTAAGTCATAGAACTCACGGTATGAAACCCGAAACGGGAAGCCCGATTAGGACTAGTTTTCCTAGACCAAGCTATGAACACAGCAACAAATGCTGTGAACTAAAAGGCAAACTGCCAACCAAAATACCTACAATTCCAGAATGACTGATGGACCCAAACCAATATATGAAACCTCGTCATCCTGTGATCGGAAGATGTTATCCATCTGGATAACAGGACACACTCATGTGCTTTGTTGTGCTGTGTAAATTTGTTATATTTCTTTGTGAATTTGTAAGGTTCTATGTGTCCGTGATATGTTAATCCATTGTAATAATTTATTTTCTTTTATTTTTGTAACAAGCTTCTTGAAATGCCTTCGAAATTCTGCTGAAACCCTCTTAGATCCCATATAACTATCCGAAACCGCAGGAAATGCCTTCGTAACACCTCTGAAACTTTATCGGGCCTTATGTTACGCTCTAGAAATGCATCTGTATCGCCTTAAAAACACATCAACAATTCTCTGAAACTCTCTGCACTTAGAACAGCCTAAAGACCCCGTGAAATTTCCTGAAACGTTCCTTAGACTTCCAGGGACCCCTGAGACGCCATTGAGACTCCCTCAAACGCTCCTGATATCTCCTGGTATATACACCCTGGTTCCCCCCTGAAAAGCAACTGAAACGGCCCTGGGACCCGCTGGAACTCTCTCAAGACCCTTTGAAACGCCCCTGAGGCTTCCTGAAACGCCCCTGCAACCTCTGGAGATCCTCGAATCAGCTGTCTTTAAAACTATCCTCCGGTATCAACAATTTTCATCGTCCGTCCGCCTGTTTTCCGCATTATTCCACCTAAATCCACCATCAGATATCCAAGATTAAAACAACAACATCCCATTAACGACAAAACTCCACCACAGAACAACACCCCGCCGCAACAGCCGGTGGTAATGATGGTGGTGGTGGTGATGGTCGGCAAACCAAAAGAAGCAACGAATTGGTCGGGAAAATCCGCTTTTCAGTCTGCCATTTCCCCGCCTTCCACTTCCTCTCTAGTAGCCACCCTTCCGGTCAGTTCAACCAGCAAACCTCCGCCTGACCTGTAACCGCACCTCTGCACTGGCTGTCTCGCCTCTGTCCGTTCGTCCGGCTGGCTGGCTGGCTGGTTCGCAGATGTATGTAATAAGCCAGTAGTCTTCCCCATACCATTCGTCCCAGTATAGGGAGCAGTCGTCGGTGTGGTGAGACCCAAAAGCTTCCAAGAGCGAATCCTGCCAAACGTGTGTATTTTGCGCAGAATCATTGCAAATTTTTCCCCAAGAACCATCTTCTGCCCTTCTCGTCCACCGCCGTTTGGAAAACGGGAGAAAGTGAATCCACCGGAGCGAAACTCTCATTCGTGGTGGAACACACAAAGTTGGAAGCCCACCACCATACCACGGCCCGCCCGCAGTGTTTGTTGGTTTGTTGGCACTAGGATCAGGCACGGCACAGTCACCATGCAGTCTCCGACGTCCGTCAGACATCGTGGCTCTAGCAGCTCTAGCGTATCAACTCAGCACCGAGTTTAGGCAGGTAGGTTAGGTTGGTAAATATGCAGCATAGTGGGTGACTGTGAGAGAAACGAGTGGCGGTGATGAGCGACGGTGGTTTGCCTTGTAACAATGTAAGAATGAGTGACCATGACCATCCCGAACAGAGTGAAGTATCAGTTCGGAAACATTTGCTTACGATTCTAGTATCGTTACCTGGGCAGTCGAAACTCAGTGTTTAGTCTCTGAGGTTTGTAATTTACTAGTCAAGATCTGGTTTTCCGAACTCGAGGAGTGGAAGGAAGGGAGAATCTGTCCCATCCACAAGAAACGCGACGCTGAAAGTCTCTTTAATAAATACAAATCAATCAATCAAGAAACGCGACAAATTGAAGTTTGAGAACTTTTGACCGATCACCATATTGAGTGCCGCCTACAAGGTGCTTTCACACTTTCGCGGCGCACCTACATCTTTTAACAGAGAATTTTCATTATTTTCGAACAATTTTCAGTTCAAACCAGTGAAGAGAATTGTCAGACAAAAGAGGCACAAAACAAGCAACAAAGAAGGTGCGACGATTACTCTTTATCCCTACTGGTAACAGATAATGACATGATCTCGAAATTTTTTGTTGCAGACAAAACGGAAGCTGAATTTGTTGCGTACTTTTCAACTCGTGAATAATCAATTATTGCTAACCCAAAGTCGAAACTGTTTGATGATTGAGCTTCACCAGAGTTGCAGTGTTTACCGACTCGAAGTTACCGTTCGAAAATCGCTATGCAAGGCTTAAAAATCTCTGAACTCGTGGTGTACGATGTTAATCCCATTATTTTCAAGTTGAGACAAACTTATGTCGCATGGATTGTTTTGTCGCAACAAATACAGGTTGCGACATTGTCATTATTGTTGCGCGATGGTTGAATTTTGATTCACTGGTTCAAACATTTAAATTCAAAATTGTGAAGAACTATCAGTACCATGTTTTCTCAAAATCCAATTAAAACTGAATTTCTTCTGTCAAAACGTATTTTCAATAAAAAAAAATGCTTTAAAATTTCATAAATATTTGTTAGATTTCAAATGCCAAATTTATTTATTGAACAAGTAAACCAATATATCAAAAATTTCTGCAGATGAAGCGAGCTGCTGATGCCTTATAATTCAACAAAAAATAGTAAAACTGTTGCAATATTTTAATAATTACGGGTACATTCAAATGATTTCGCAGAATTTCATAAAAACTTTATATTTTTGTTGGAATTACAAAAATTTCAAACACGGTTTGTTAAGAATGTAGTGTGGTAAGTTTCAGTAAACTTAAGTACAAAAATATAATGTTCAGGACTAGGCTGATGATGGATCATTATGTCTTGAGAAAATCATGAAGGTCTATCTTTCACATAAGTTTTTGATGACTATTTCGTTCTACAATTGAAAAAGAAGTGCCTTTATAAAAAAAATGTGTGAATGTCGATCAAAAGTTACTTACCTCTTTCATAATTTTCCATTAAAGACAAGATATATGGAGTACATAGCTCCAATAAAATCATGTTTGAGATGTGATCTACTTGCACATAAACGAAAATTTGCAGATGTATTCTATGATAGTGACGTTAGTGAAAGATGTCGTCCCGAAAAGCAGAATACAATATAAATTACTGCATGGAAATGTATGGAATAAGGAAAGAACTGTAATAGGATCTTTGAAATATTTACTTTCAGTTACAAGCTGTTGATAGAATCGAAAACTGAACTTGAGTATAGAAAATCCAATTATTTTTTTTTCAATCTTAACCAAGAATTTATCAAAACTCAGAGAATTGAAAAATTTGATAAAAACCAAAAAGTTTTGAGAGGATATCAGAATTTCAAGAATATTCGAAGGTTAGCATATTTTTTGGAAAAATGCCGTGCAGCAACACTTCGAAGATCCATCAAATGAAAAAAAAAACCAAATTAATCCACCTAGTGGTGATAGTGCCTTTCTCGTCGAACATGTTTTTACAATCTTTCCGGCAACGTATGTCAAAGTGTTTCTGAATCCGAATATTTTTATAGAAAAGCAAGCATTTTATCAAAGACATCTTTGAATCGACCTAAAACTTATTGTTTGCACATAGTCCGACGTTATGTTCAACGTATAAGCAGGGCTGAAAAATATCAGACTTCTCAGTTGACTGCTTGAGCACTTTGTTGAGCACCTTCACTAACACTGGAGGCTGATCAATATCAAGACGATACTAACAAGCTAAGCTATAACCTTGGCTATAACTCTTTACACAATCACAGAACACAAAATTTTTTTCTGAAAATTTGGGCTACATCTTATTGACCGTTGAAAACAAGAGCGATAGGGGGTACCCACAAGAGGTATGTGGGTTTAATTTGTAAGATTTTGTTCTCTTACACATATTTATCGCTTGCATTGATTTTATTTACTTTCGTAGTTCCGGTGAAGCACCAAACGCTGGTTGTGCAACCCTACCGGTAGTCTGTAATGTGGTGTGAGCCTATTTTCTAGTTAACCGTTCCTCGGGTTATTCAAAAAGCCGTGATGTAATATGTTGCATGGTACATTTGGTTACTTTCGATGCAGTACCGGAACAGGTTCCGGAGCACACCGGGTCTCCCAAATATAGTCTGAGACTATTTCATTGCTAACGTTCATTTGGTTACCCAAAAAAAACACGATTTGATTTATCTCATGCATGGGTGGGTATAGATCACTTTTACATTTAACCACTTCCAGTGGGACACCCAGAACTGGTTTCGGGACTCTACCGGTTGTCTAAAATATGGTCTGCGGCTATGTTCTTACGAATCGATCATCGTGTATTCAAAAAAGCTGCTATTTGATGTACTGTCAAACACTTATTTGTGCATTTCGCCAGTTCCGGCGAGACACTCGAAAGTGGTTCCGGTACACTACCGGTAGTCTTAAAGTGGCCTGAGACTTTTCTTGCTGACCGTTCTGCGCGTCATCGAAAAAGCCGATATTTAATGCGCTCTGTGC
>NW_026917354.1:0-100000 GCF_035046485.1 Aedes albopictus
AGGATTCCGGGTAGGAATTCCTGATTTAATCCCATATATAATTCCAGAAAACATCCCAAGAAGATCCAAATTTCGAGGAAAATTCGAGAAGGAAGCCCTGCAGGAATTCCCGAAAGAGTCAAAAAAATGCTTGAGGGAATCCCGGGAGAAACTTCTGAAGGATTCCCGAGAGGGATTCCTAAAGGAGTCCCGAGAGAAATTCCTGAACGAGTCTCTAGATGAATCCCAGAAGTAATTATTGGAAGAGTTCTTGAAGGTATCATGAGAGGAATTTTTAAGGAATCCCACCAGGAGGAATTCCTGCAGGAATTTGTTGATGAATGCTTGAATAAATCTCGGTAGAAACTCCTGAAGGAATTCCGGGATTAATTCCTGAAGGAACCCCAGGTGGAATTCCCCCTAAGGAATTCCAGGTGGAATTTTAAGAAGAATCCCGAGAGAAATTTCTGAAAGAATCCCAGGAGGAACTCCTGAAGGATTTCCGACAGGCATTCCTGAAGAAGTCCCAAGAGAATTTTCTGAACGAATCTCGGGAGGAATCCTTGAAGGAATCCCTGGAAGAATTTTCGAAGGTATCATGAGAGGAATTCCTGAGGAACCCTGGGAATAATTCTTGGAGGAATTGTTGAAAGTATCCTAAAAGGAATTGCTGAAGGAATTTTTGAACACCCAAAAAGTATCAATGAAAGAATACCGGGATGAATTCCTGAAGGAACCCCGAGAGGAATTCTAGGCAGTAATTCCTAACAAAATTCCAGCAGGAATTCATGAGAGAATCCGAGATGGAGTTCTCAAAGGATTCAAATGTAAAATTCTTAAGGGAATTCCAGGAAGAATTCCTAAAGGAATGCCAGAAGGACTTTTTGAAGTTATCACAAAAAATGTTCCTGAAGAAATTCCTGCCGGAATTCCTAAAAGAATCATAAGGGAAATCTCTGGAAAAAATTCTCAAACAATCCCTGTAGGTATTCCTGAAGAAATCCCTTGTGAAATTTTCGACAGAAGGAATCTAGGAGGAATTTCTGAAGAAATCCCAAGAAGCATTCATGAAGGAAGTCTAGGAGGAGTTCCTGAAGCAATCTCGGGAGGAATACGTGAATCCCAGGTGGAATTCCCAAAGATATCCTGAGGTTATCTCAAGAAGTGTTCGTGAAAGCAGCATAGTAGGAATTCTTGGAGGAATGCTTGAAGGAATCCCATGAAAAAGTCCTGAAAGAATCCCAGGTGGAAATTATGAAGGAATTTCAGGGAGAATCCCAGAAGGAAATCTTGAAAAAAAAAACAAGGAGGAATTCCTGAAGGAATATGGGGATGAATGCTTGATGGAATCGCTGTAGAAACTCCTGAAGGAATTCCGGGTGGAATTTTAGGAAGAATCCCGGGAGAAATTCCTGAAAGAATCGCGGGAGGAACTCCTAAAAGATTTCCGACAGGGATTCCTGAAGGAGTTACAAGAGGAACTTCGGAACGAATCTAGGCAGGATTCCTATGAGGAATTGCTGGAGGAATTGATGAGAGGAATTCCTAAGGGCTACCTAAGGGGAAATAGTTCTTGAAAGAATTGTTGAAGGTATTTCTGGAGACTCAGAAGATATTTCTAAGGAACCCCAAAAAGAATCCCGGGGTGAATTCCTGAAGGAACCCCATGTGGAATTCTAGGGAGTAATTTCTTACAAAATTCTAGCAGGAATTCTCGAAGTATTCAAAGGTAGAATTTTAAGGGAATTCCAGGAAGTATTCCTGAAGGAATGCCAAAAGGACTAATTGAAGTTATCACAAAAATATGTTCGTGAAGGAATTCCTGCTGGAATTCTTAAGCAAATCATAAGAGGAACTCCTGGAAAAATTTCTGAAACAATCCGTGCAGGTATTCCTGAAGAAATCCCAAGAAGAATTCCCGAAGTTATACCAAGAAGAGTTCATGAAGGAAGTCTTGGAGGAGTTTCTGAAGCAATCTCGGGAGGCCTAGGCGGAATTCCCAAAGATATCCTGATGTTATCACAAGATGTGTTCGTGAAGGCAGCATAGCAAGAATGCTTGAAGGAATCCTTAGAAAAAGTCGTGAAGGGATATCCTGAAAGAATCCTAAGAAGAATTCCTCAATAAATACCAGAAGGAGGTTATCTCAAGAAAACTTCGTCAAGCAAGCAAAGCAGGAACTCTTGATGGTGTTCATAAAGAAATCCAGGTAGAAATTCACGAAGGGATCCCAGGTTGAATTCCTGAAGGAATCCGTATAGGAATTTTCTAAGCAATCCTTGAAGAAATTCGTGAAGGAATCTTATGAGTTTAGGAGGAATTTCTGAAGGAATCGCAGGAGAAATTCCTTAAAGAATCACAGGGGGTCTGCCCCCTTTCCCAGCCAGCCTACATCCAAAGTTCCTACCGGCGTTGGTTACCCGAGGGTACTCCTAAGGTTTCTTGCAGTTTCCGGCCGGTACCACGGGAAGATAGGGATAGGAGTTGCTGGGTAGAAGCTAGTGATCTTGATGGGATCTGATTTATACAATACACAGCCTTTACCGTGCTAGGTACTCCATTGATTAGATAACGGTCTCACGTTACAGGACGTCCTTGTTATCACTAATACTATTTGAATTCGGGCTGTGTACGTTGATAAGTTAAATAGAATTAGAAATAATTTAAACACCTTCAACTAACATAACGTAGCATAGGGAGCGCTTATAAATTCAATCTTACCTTTTTTGTTTTTATTTTTTAATGTTTTGGAATATCTCAATGAATGTCTTTTTTCCCTTTCCCCTTAGTTCTGGAAGTTCGAAGGCCAGTCGGAGTCGGCTACCATGATCGAGATCGATCAAGATATCGGCGAGGTATCGATCAAGTAAATGCAAAACATCAAATCGGAATACATCAATGGAATTACGCCGTCGAAGGAATCGGTGGCTGCAGGCTCTCGTGATTTGTAACGACATCGAAATGGACAAGATTCGTTCTGAACAGAAGAAAAAATCGTATTCTGAGGATGGCGTAGCGAGAAGGTAGAGAACATCAACGGGTACGAGTGCAAACTGTATGAAACGAACAATGTGGAATTTATAGCCCGTGGCCGTAAGAATAATGAACACCTTCATCAGAATGACAGAAGAGGATTATGAACGCGAGATTCAACGCCCTCAGAGATTCTGATGCATCGCCTTTACTGGCAGTTTCAACAGAAGCCCTGTCAATGAAGCGGCAGCGGGAATTTAGAATGCCTCCTCGGGTAGGATGGCACCCAGCGTTGCGATATGCTTTTCGACGTAAGTGGATCTCCAGGAGCGAGCCGTTGGCAAACCGGAACGGATATCCGACAAGGTGCAGCGCTTAGGTACATCTGGTTGAGCGACCATAGTTCTCCACCAAGCTGCAGAAACAGGTGCTGCCAATTTTAGGCCTGATGTCCTCAGATGTCACGATGATAGCCTTTGACACCATCCGGCTTTCCGCGGGATTCTCCTTTAAGATCGGTAGGCTGACAAATTTCATACATATGAAATCTCCAAGATTTTTGATCTACTTTGTTCCCCATTCCAGAGATCCCGCTCTTGCACGTGCTGAACGCGGGGCTCTAACATTTAAAAAGGCATTCGCGATAAAAGCACCAGTGGCAAACATCAGTCTGCAGGAGAGCAAAGAAAGCACCGCATGCATTGTCGACATTAATTCATGTTCCGATGTGCCGGCCGATAAAGATGCCTGTAGGTATTCTAAAGATAGAACACATTATGTTTGATGTACAAATTTGTATATTATTGAAAAAAGAAAATAAACATACACGGTAACTTCGTATCATGTTGGAAACATTCTTATCCATTTACTATCGATTTCTCTCTAAATGGCTGATTAAATTGAGTTTTATCCTTTTTCGTTCAGAATTTAGTATAGTTCTGGTATTTTCTGCAACTATACGAAATTCTGAACGAAAAAGGCAAAAATACAATTTAATCAACCATTTGGGGAGCTTTTGCAATAGGTTTAATTTACATCGCCTACATTACATCATGCAAAGTACGTCGGGATTTATTACATCGCGAAAATTACATCGGATCTGTTTATTACATCAACAGCCGTCGAGTACATCGGGCTGTGTAATATTCATCGATCGATGTAACGACCTGGTTGCAGCGATTTCGATGTAATATTCAACAACTTTTTTTGCTGTGTACTTGGGTATTTATGACCTGAGACGGTATGACTCGAGGGAGCTCGAGGGTTAAAAAGTGCGGCCCCGACTGTAATCTTTTTGACACATCAGGAGCTTTTCCAAAAGCTTGCGCACCCGCATCCATCATCGCGCGTCATCATCATCAGCGATGAACGGAGCGAAAAGCACGGAAAAAACACTCGTCGTCGGCTGGCCGCGGTGGTGCGCGTTTCGTTCGTCTTTTCTGCTGCTGACTTCTGTATGTTGCGATATCGTCTCGAGGAAGGAAACACACATCGTCTCTGTGCTCGCGGAAAAGTCCGTACTGTGCGGGTGAAAACGCACTCGAACGTGTCTGAAAAGTGTCCCCCCGGGTGGCCGGAATCGCGTACGTCGCGGAAGTGGTATTTTCAACCGCGGAAGCGATCGGAAAAGTGGCTAAAAGTGGATTTTTTCCTGGCGGATTCTCAGCCTCCATTAGCGAAGAAGAGTTTTCTTGCTGACATTTTTTTTTCGCTCAACCTCTCCCGGTCGTGGTTGGTGGTGTGGTGGTCGCATTCTCTCGCTCGCGTTTGCAGTTTTGGTTGTTGGTCGTCATCATCGCCCGTCTCGCGGGAGAAGCGCGCAGTAGTGTTGTGTTGGTGTGGATTTTTTTTTATTCGCTCTCCCTGGATGCGATTCGTGCGGTTGTCGCCGCGCCGTCGAAAAGTTCGTGGAAGAAGAGAGTGTGTGTGCGTCGTTTGGCAGTGTAGTGTAGTGTAGTTTGCAGCGCATCAGCGAGAACAGCAAAAACAACAACATCGGTGTGTGGCATCCATCCAGCATCGCCGGTGGTGGCGGCGGCAGTAGTAGATAGCCGTCGGTCGGTCGCACCTCGTCTTCGCGTGTCGCGTACTTCTGCGTCGCGGTTTTGTCTAGTGGTGTGCGTGTGCAGTTCGTCGTTCGCTGTCAAAGTTGAGAAGGTGAAGACCGAAGTGTTGCGTGTCGCGCGATTGCAATGCACAGTGGGATGAGGAGTGGTCAACAGTTTTAAAAGTGTGTATTGAAATTTTAATGATAATTTAGTTGAATATAAACGAATCTTCATGGAATTCATTTGTTGCTCACTGCAAAGTACAGAGGGCATAATGAAGGATTGATATATATGAAAAATTCGATCATTTAGTATGAGTAGGTGGTACTAACACCTTTACGCAGTAAATATAAGAGTTAGAATATGGCGTCCCTGGTGATAATTATAGGAAAAACAATAATCTACAAGTTTGTCGAACATCACATTTTAATAACATCCTTTCTGGGAATCATTCAGAAATTCGTCCTCCTCAATTTTTTTTGAAATCGCTCAGAAATTCCTTTTAAGAATCCTGCTGGAGTTCGACAATGATTTTTCATAAGGGCCTAACTGACTTGATCGATTTCTCTTCGTCGACTCTCTCTTTCGCTAATAACCTAATCAAAACAAACAAAATCATTATTCTTTTTGTTTCTATAGCAAGATGTAGTCACCTTCTTCGCATTTCAACCAAAAAATCTTTGGAAAACTCATTATACATTCTGTAATAACACAAAGAGAGGATCGGTAAAGAGAATTCGAAAATGTCAGTTAGGCCCTAATGAAAAATCAGTGTCGAGTTCTTTCCAGCAATTATCGAAGAGTTCTTTTAGGATTGATTTGATTCATTTAGGAGTTGGAAAAAATCGCTAGAATGAATTCCTGAGTCCCAGACTAAACTATTGTTCCGTAAATGCGCCAGAGTACGTGCTCATTTCCCTCGACGTGGTGTCACTATTCACCTGTATTCTCAAAGACCTAGTGCTTCGTGACATCATCAGCAACTGGAACTACGAACAGGAGTTCGGGACAGCAATGGGCAATCCGCTGTCATCCACGATCGCGGATCTGGTAATGAAAACGCTTCTAGTCACGTTTCCAATACGTGGATAATAACGTGGATAAACGACGGACGAATACCGTGCTTAGACTTGCTGCTGGTCCGTCAAACTGACAGAGTGGTACGTAAAGCCAATTTCATCCGGTCGGTTTCTAAACTACCACTCGGTGCACAGCATGAAGCAAAAGGTGAATGTAGAAACCAACTTCATTCAAAGAGTTAAGACGTTTCCATCAAGATCGATGAGCCCACGACACATCAGATCATTTTCTCCCAACTGAATTTGAGCGACTTTTCTCTCAGAGAAATTGATCGCTTGATCGATCGCTCGAGGGACCGTACGATTGCAGCCACCAATGATGACGTCACCACATCCGATAAGAAAGTAGACCGGCCGATGTTACACGTGGGGCAGTTTTGATCAACAAGATCCAATGGAGCCTAAACGGGATCATCATCTCCAAGAACGAGATGATCATGTTGCCACAGGTGAAAGATTCAGTAGAAAAACTGAACCATTAGAACGCGATATACAGGATCCTGTGCGCAGATTGTTTGTCTTGCTACGTAGATATGACGTCGAACCAACTGCAATCACGGCTAGCCAGTCACCGCTTCTGTTCCAACAGACTACGAAGCTTGTGGAAGGGTAGAAAGACAGCGGAGAATGAAATAGTCACAGGACCTAAAGGGTGCTACAGGGCCATCCCATCGGCCACTATCATACTTGTGACTTCGACAACACACAGATATTAGACTCTAGCCGTAAGAAACATAACCTACCAACACTCGAAACATGTCACATTATAAGCACACCCAACACAGTCAATAAGCGTACAAACAATGACAACCTCAGCAGTACGTACGCCAGCATCCTACACGCAGTGCTAAACAATAGTAGAGCCGGGCAGCAAACACACGCTTTTACAGAACAAGTGTGATAGTAGCGCGAAACAGACTGCATATCATTTCTGTGAGCCGGATCGATTTCCGAAAATCAGCCCATCCAGCTTACGGCTAGAATAAAGTGGGCGAAGTAAGTATCGGGATCCTGTTATTGTTAGTTCTCTTGTTTCTGTTTTCCTTTGTATAATACCCTTAATTCTTCTTAGCGTAACGTCTCCACTAAGACAACGTCTGCTTCTCAGCTTAGTGTTGATGAGCACTTCAACAGTTATTTCCGAGATGAACCAGCCCAGGGCTGAAAATCTCGTAAATAAAGATAATAATAATAATAATCAACAGTTATTATTTGAGAGTTTTTTTCTCTGTCACTTACCATTTGGCATCTGTACATGTGACAGGCACGAAGATACTCTGTGCAAGAGATAACTAAATGATGAATGATCCTAAGGCCAGTAGTACACAGGGTCAAATATTTGACAAGGAAAGAACTCAAGAAACAACATCAGTTTGACACTAATGAAAATTCGATCGAGTCAAACAAGATGTTTGAGCATTGGTTTCTTTTTGGACAAATATTTGACCCTGTGTACTAGCAGCTTAAATATTTCAAATTCTGGAAATAAACTTTGACCACACCTTGCAAGAATCATCCCACTGTGCATTCTTCGCGTTTCATTCAAAAACACAATCAATCGAACTGGTACGTAACGGTGTTGGTGTTCTTCCTGCTTCTAGCCTCGTCGGGCCCAAACAGTACAGTGTCCGAAAGGGTGTACCATCCAGATCTAGCAAGCATCAGTGAAGAAGTGTGAGCTGAGCACCATTGTGCGAAGAAGATAGTGTGTGCCCTGTGTAGTTCCGTCTTACCGAATTTTTACACCTCCGGACGGACGAACGTGGTGGAGTGCGGTGTTGTTGTTACAAGAGAAAAGAGAGCGACGCGTGTGGAAGAAGAGCAGCGATCCATCCGTCGTTCATCAATAGGAAAAAAGTGGTCCCGTTGGCCCTTCTAGGCGTACCACTGCGGTGCTGTGAAGTCGCGTCGCGTTGTCGTCCTGTGGTTGGGTGTTGTGTGTCTCTGTCCCACGGGGCCTCGAAGGACGCGCGAGTGTTAGTGGAAGTGTTCTTTTTGGCGAATCAGTCAGTCATCATCCGGAGGGCCCACGACTATACGGCCCGTCATCAATCCAACCATCCATCTTCCGGAGTAGGATTGCCAGTCACACTAGCAGCAGCAGCAGCAGCAGCAGAGCTAATTGACTCTTGAAATACCGCGCAGAGGCAGTAGCTAACAGTCGCCGAAGGAAAGGGGTTCCGCTTTTTATTGACCTGGACGCGGAAGGAACCCAGGCAGCACGAGAAAGGATTTAATTTGTTTTTTTTTTTTTTATCTGACGCTGATGACGTACGCTGCCTCTGAGTTCCTGCAAGTTCCGTAGGTAATGATTTTTTCAATACTCTTCTATTTTCTCTGGTGTTTCTTCGATGAAGTCGAATGGTTGGGATGCGAGTGAGACGGGAATTTTAATTGAAGGAGAAGGGCAGTGTGCATTACATTTCCGAGAGGTTGGGAAATATTCACGTTCAATATCGATCCATGCCGATACTTTTGTTGTTTTTGTTTCTAATGTGATCATTTGCTTCAGTAATTTGACTCTGATGTCAGTTTGAAACTTTAAGTTATAAAACTTAAGAAATAAACCAAAGTTTTTCAGGAAAATCTGATCTGACAAAGATTGTGCAAGACGAGTCTTGCTCTGTGTATTCCCCAATGCATTGGAAGACCAAAGCCATTTATAGTCATCATGTTATTCAACACAGCAATAGGACAGATCGGTGAAGTACTAGATTTGTAGTAATGAGCTGGATTTTAGTATGGTGAGAAGGTCAATTCTCCGTTTCTGCAATGAAATGGTGCAAAAAGCGTGGGTATTATGATTCCTTGCCTAATTTGATGCTGTTTGAGCAAAACTTTGGGAAACAGTGTTGTTGTTTTCTCCATTTCTTGCAACATAAACAACATAGTTATCCAAAGTTTTGCTCAAACAGCATCAAATTAGGCAAGGAATCATAATACCCACGCTTTTTGCACCATTTCTTTGCAGAAACGGAGAATTGACCTTCTCACCATGCTAAAATTCAGCTCATTACTACAAATCTAGTACTACACCGAACGTGCCCCATTGTATCGATACTTATAAACGAAGTACAACTTTCATAAAGCTTGTGTGAAATAGGGCTAGTTTTGTAGAGTATTCTCCATTTCTTGCCTCTTCAACAACAGTGACTCGACTCAATGTTCTCAAACGGTAGCAAATTCATTTAAAACAGCTATGAAAAGTTTAATTCAAGTACTTAATGACTTGCTTGTAATCTACATTTTGTAATTTGCCTACTCACTTTTGTATTGTCAAACTCGTAATTCTGTTAATTTATTACTCTGTCACAATGTTTTAATATTCAAACTGCAATTTCCTTAACCTTGTATATGGTACATCAAATAGGTTATCGTTATGAATAAATAAAACAATTACAATTACAATTAGGCTAAAAATATAATAATACAAATGTCAAGTCTTACTGGAAAAACAACAGTAATGTTTCTGTAAATGAACCGGTGATGTAAAGAACTCTTTCAGGAGTTAGGAACACTTTTAAGATTTGGTTAGGAATTCGCTTTGAAATCATTCCTGCATTCTCGAAATTATAATCATGGGTTTTCCTAGGATTTTGTACTGAAATTTTTTCTCTAAATTCGTTCTAGTTTCTTACAGATTCTTCCCGTGGTTTCTGTCAGAATTCTTGTTTGGGCATTTTTTCTTGGAGGCTTGATGGATTTTTTTTCTAGAATTTTCCTGTAGTTTCACACAGGATTCCATTCGAACTCCAAAGTTTTTTTTTCGGTACTCTCTAGAGTCCCTTCCGAGATGATTTAGGCGTCCTTTCCGGGATTTCAAAGAGATTTCTACCAGAGTAACTCCCAGGGATTTCTAACGGATTCCCTCTCGGGATTCATCTTACAGGCCTCTAGAGTTCGAATGTCAGGTTGGAATTCTAATAAGAATCCTGATAGTAATCCCGATAAAATCACTAATAAAAATCTCAGGAAAATCGCTATAAGAAACCCTGGAAACAGTTACGAGGTTAAGACGGGGAAAACTTTTGAAACAAGTGGTGGGAACAACTTCGGAAGAAATATCATCAATAGTTCCTGCAGAAATCTTAAAAGCAGTGATGGAAAACAGTGAGGAATGCAGCTGAGTAGACACAAACGCAAAGCTATCCTACTCGTGAACAACAGAAGCCAGAATATATTCGCACTTCCTTCACTCGCGAGCTAACGAAGTTGGTCGCACTCGTGATTGATTCGCGAAGCAGCTCTGAACATTTTTCAATTTTGTGAAAAAACGAATTTACACGGCCGACAGATTAACTTTTCAGGAACAATAAAGCACAAAACACTACTATCTGATGGATAATTACTTGTTTTGCTATTAAAATCGCACTTAAATGCAATTCCCGCATCTCCACATGTTCTTCGCGAATAAACATTCATGAGTGTTTTTGTTTTGCTTCATACTCGTGAAGCAAGCGGGTGCGAATAAACTCACACACGGCTTACTCTCGGCACCGTGAGTAAACCGTTTGTTGCTTTTACACTCGCGAGTTGATTCACGACGAGAGTGTTTCCATCTCTGCTTAAAAGGAACTTCAAAAAAAATTAAACATGAATAAAAATTAGTGAACTTTACTACTTGTGGATCTACTCAGAGATAGAGTCCACAGTATGAATCTGGCAGTCGAAATTAATCTAGAAATACCGCTACAATGATTTATAATTCCAGAAATTCTGTTAGGACTCCTTTTTGGAACTTCTTTGGAAACACCTCTTGGAGTGCCTCCTAGGATTTCTCTCAGGATTTCTTCCGCATTTTTACATGTCATTTTTCTTGGTATTCTTTTTGAACTTCTTCTGGAAATTTTTCCGGCATTTTTCCAAGATTCGAACATTTTCTTTCCTTAAGAATCTTGATTCGAGATTCCTGAATTCCGACCGATTTCTGCTGGAGTTTTCACGGGCATCCCACAACATTTTTTTCCAGAATTTCTTTTGGTATTGCTCCCAGAGTCCCCCGATTGATTGCGAAATCTACACAAGAGTCTCTCTCACACTATATCGCAGGTGTTTTCACATAATTTCTCCTAAGGTTTATCTTGGAATTCCTCTTGAAGATTTTCTGCCATTCTTTCCAGTGTTTCTCATGAGACTTCTCCAGTAGATATTCCCGAGATTTCTTCCAGAGTTGCTTATTTATGTTACAATATCTGGAAAGAAATTTCCGGACGGGCTTGGTGGTCCAGTGGCTACCGCTTCTGATTCGTATGCAGTAGGTCATGGGTTCAATCCCTGACCCGTCCCTTTTCATCCTACTTTGTATCTTTCTATCCACTTCCTCTCTCTCTCTCTCTCTTCTCTACATATACAAGTCATGTATATTCATATGTTCATAGCCATCGCTAGAACCAGAAACGAATAGGAAAAAAGTCGTTTCCCTCCCTTCCAATTTCCACTCACAGCACAGTGTATATAACGCCTACAAGTTATGCAACCAAAGCGTGCTGTGCCGCTTGACCTTATTCACCTCATTCACCACACAATCTATCACCTTACGAACACTATAAATAACCCCCTATCCATGGATCGCATCACCGACCCAACGGTGACTCCCAGATCTCCCATCCTTTCCGTCTAACAAATACCCCAGTCCGTGCTGGTTGTGGGGATGCAGAGGTGATCTCGGTCTTTAGTAGCAACAACCAGCACACTCTAACATTCCTTTCCCTTCCCAACTGACTATAAGGACGTGACCGGTGCCGATATTGATCCAAAAATATATGAGCTGCTAGAATTGCACTTTGAGAATAAGTGGAGTGTCCCAGCCCTTATTCATTTGGATCTCAGTGCAATTGGTACCAGCTCAGATCAATCACGGAGTAGCAACCATTGACATGTATAGTCAGATTAGATCGTTTTTTTTGATCGTTTGATCAATATCTGGAAAGAAATTTCCGTGAGCTTTCTACAGAGTTTCGTTCTGGATTTCTACAGGTGCTTCAGCTGAAATATATCTTAAAGGTTCTTGCGGGATGTTTTATTTTTAAGTTTCTCCTGAGATTTTTCGAGATTTTTGGAGTTTCTCCAGGTACTTCTCGCAGAAGATTCCTTCCGGCGTTGGTCCCTGGATATCTCTCAAAGTGTTTCTGCATTTATCCTTGACTTTTTCTTAAGTTTTTTCTAGTGTCTTTCGGGATTTCTGCAGCAGCTATTGCTGATATTTTACATGGAGTTCTTCCGGTGATTTCTTTCAAAGCTTTTCCAGGTTTTTCCTTGAAGTTGTTCACCATATTTATCGTAGTGATCCACATGACATTTTTTTCCAGATTTTAACGGAATCAATCCCTCATTTTCTCGAAATCCCTATTGGAAATCGTTCCAAAATTCTGGATGCTCATTTTTGGGATTTCTTTAATAATTTCTGCAGGAGTTTTTGCTGGGGGTTTTCCTGGATTTTTTTCTTGGAATGTCTCCTGGGATAACTTACAAAATTCCTTGGAAAAAAATCGCAGAGAAATATCGGAAGGAACCCAGGTGATATCTTGCGAGAAACTCCTCAAAGAACTATTGAAAATTATATAGAGATAGAAATCCTATGAAAACGGGGACATCTAGGGAAAAAAATCTGGTAGTAATCCCGCAAGGATGTATAAAGGAAATTGCAGTAGGAATTCTACAAACCTCAATGGGAAATCCTAGGAGGAACTGCGGGCGAAATTCCGCGAGAATATCCAAGAAAAACATCGGGAATCTCTAACAAATGCTGGGAGAATTTCTACAAGAACCTCGCAAAAATCCTGATAGAAACTGTTGGGAAAGCTATCCCGGAGCACCACTTAGAGAAATTTATGAAGGAACGTTGGATATGTTTTGAAACGATCTCTGTGAGGCGTCCAGCGAGAAACTTGGGAAAACCTCTGAAAATAAAATCCTGGGAGATACCCCAGCAGAGACCTCGTGAAAAACTCTTGCGGAAATTCTGGGGGAGACTCTGGTATAAATTCCAGAAACATCGCTCAAACATTCCGGAAATACACCGAAAAAAATCTCTTTAGAAGTATTTATCGGAATAGCCAAAATAATCAATCGGTATCACCAGTTTTTATTCAAAACCCGAGCAGAGGAAAAAAACTCAACGAAAGCATATTCTGATCTGGAGATCAAAAAGTTATATTAGGGATATTCACTAAACAGATTTAATTGCTGTGTAAGCCATGATTTTCTGCTTATTTGAAATGTTTCATGATTTTGCGGATGAAATAATCGAAGATTGCCTTGGTGATCGCGACGTTTAATCAGTTTCATCAGTTTACGCTGTTAAGTGAATCCCCCTATTGGTTTGTTTGACATAAGAGGTAAAAGTACTGAAAATAAGAGCTAAAATTTACTCCTTGGAGAACATCAGCATATCATATATAGCTCTTTTGAGAGCTAACCAATAGCAGCGAGCTAGTTGGTTGATCTTCAAATATCAAAATTTGGTATTCGTCAGAAGTCCCAAGAAAATTTTTTTGCTTTTATTTCCAGTATTTTACCTCTTATTTAAATCAAACCAATATCACGTTTTGATCGTTAGCACTTGACCTCTGCTCGGGAATTGTTAATATGCTATCGTAATTTCCAGTTTTCCATTGGTATTTTATCGCAATCTCAATGTCAATAGTACTACAATAACCAGCTCAGATAACAGACATCCAGTTTCAAAACTGTGTCGGCAATTTAACGGTCAGGTGGTCTGTGGAATTATGAATTGGACTTCCTAAGTGTTTTTTTTTCCTGATTTTAGAGTGTTTGGATGTCATTTCTTATACGAAATGCTCGGTGAAATTGTCCAATCAAGTTCTTGCAATTAACCGAAAATAATTCTGGGAAAAATCTAGATATAATCCATAACCAATTACACCTCGTCCTTTTTTTACGTCCATGCTTGGCTAAGCGACAAAAAATTCTACCGCTAAGACAATGTGAAAACAATTTTATATTTTTTAAAACATCTTCGTGATTAGGAGAAGTGTACAAAAATATAAAAATGTGTATTTTGATCATTATTTTAGCAGTAGAATTTTTTTCGCTGGGCCAATAGTGGACGTAAAATAAGGTTTGGGTGTATTGTTTTATTTTCGACTAAGCTTAGCAAAAAAGGTACTGGAAAGCAGTGGCGATTCCCTAATCTCAATTCTGCCTGTTCAACGAATGTAAATTCTTGAATTTTCTCAACAAATTTGAATCCTCCGTAATTGCAAGTTTTAAGGTCGTTGAACACATGAAAAGTGAGATTACGAGACGCCCACTGCTTTCAAAATTCTCCACTGTATGCCCAGCTATCGTAAAGTTGAAAGGGTTGACCGTGTTTGTTAACATCCAGTGAATTGATCTTGTTGACGCCGTTGATTAGACGAGAAGCGATCGGTGAGACCACCGAGCTTACTCTGCATATCAGAGCGCCGTTGAGCTAAGAAAGTTACGTCATCAGCCACTTTGAAGTCATTTAGGTACCCATGGTAATGAGCTGCAGCAACCCACGCTTTGGTTCACGATCAATTACTCCTAGCAGGATCTCGTCGATTACGATTTGTAACAGTAGCGGCGATAGTATACATCCTTGCCATACTCCAGCAACGACTCGGATGGGATCGGAAAAAAAACACCGTTGTGCAGTACTGAAAATGCCCCGTATCTTGGAAGGCAAGTGTGGATTTGAACCGGGCAAGTAAAACTGAGACTAACATTTGATAATGTCTGTATTTGTTGAAGGTTTGAACGAGAATAAATTACTGTGTGAACATTACAAATGTCTTCAAATAACAAATGACTGCTGCGATTGAACAATCTCAGGTTGATCATACGATAGCACTATCCAATACTCCTCCTCAACGTGAGTTGTTGCTTCATATTCAGGCCACACATCTTCCTGAGCAGTTCCAATCGGTTCTTGGATAACGGTTTTGTAAATAAGTCTGCTAACATTGTTTCTGTTGGGCAGTATTTGAAACATACAATATCGCTCTGTTTTAGGTGCTTGGCAAAATGAAATCTTGTTGCGATATGTTTGGTTCTGTTACTAAATTTTTCGTTGTTTAGCATTTGGAGGCAGCTTTGGTTGTCTTCGTGAATAGTGATAGATACATTTTCTCCGAAGTCCCTCAGCAAACGTTGCAGCCATAATGCTTCCTGTGATGCCTCCGATAATGCAACAAACTCCGCCTCTGCAGTAGAAAGAGATACACACGTCTGCTTGCGGCACGCCCAAGATATTGTGCCACCGTTGTACTGGAAAATGTACCCGCTGTTGGACTTCCTATCTTCACGGCATTCCGCCCAGTCAGCATCGGCATATCCCACAAGTTCGGAAGGTTCTCCAATATTGCTCAGGCGTAGCTTCATGTCGCAGGTTCCTTTCAAATAGCGTACCACTCTCTTTAGCTCATTCCAGTCCTGTTGCGATGGATTTGCAGTCTTCCGGCTCAGTATTGATATCGATGCAGAAATATCCGGTCTTGAGTTCACCGCCAAATAAAGTAGCTTTCCAACGATCTGTTGATACACCTGATTGTCCGGGAGTGGAGTTCCTTGATCAGCATGTTTCTCGTAACCAGGATCCAGCGGAATACTTGATGGCTTTGCGTCTTGAAGGTTGGCACATTGAACTACATCAGCTATGTACTTCCGTTGACTGATGAAGTAATCGCCGGCTTCATTACGTTCTACGTCCAGTCCCAAGTAACATCGAATATCTCCAAGGCTTTTAATCTTGAACTCGCTCTTCAAGGTTCGTTCCAGGATGTCTACGATCATTGGATCTTCGCTAGCCGCTATGAGATCATCCACATAAATAAGGACGTAACTCCACTTGCCATTCACGCATTTCCGGTACAAGCATGGGTCAGCTTCGCCTTGTTCGTAACCAATGGACAGCAGTACTTCGTGAAGCCGTTGATTCCAGGCACGGGCCGCCTGTTTTAATCCGTATAAGCTTTTCTTCAAGCGGCAAACCTTGTTTTCAGCATTCTTGACTGCAAACCCTGGAGGTTGTTTCATAAATATCTCCTCCTCAAGTTGCCCATGGAGAAAAGCGGTCTTCACATCAAATTGTTTCACCATCATTTTTCGCTTGGCAGCCACACTCATCAGCGTCCGGAAAGTTGCTTGTCGTACGACGGGAGCAAAAACTTCGTAGTAGTCTGTGCCGTAACGTTGACTAAATCCTTGGGCCACCAATCTCGCCTTGTAACGTTGAACTTGTCCATTCGAGTTTCGTTTCCGTGTGAAAACCCATTTGCAGCCAATAGCACGTTTTCCTGGGGGCAGGTCAACCAGTTCCCAAGTTTGATTCGACTCGATAGACTGCAACTCTTCCATTATTGCCTCTCGCCACTGCACCTTCTGGGGGCATGACAGTGCTTCACGGACGTTTCGTGGCTCCTCCTGAACTTCAGCTTCGGCACTACAAGCATACTTATTCGGCATCTTACCTTTGGTAGATCTGGTTGATCGTCTCAATTGCTCGACTTCATTATCCGCTTCAAGCTCCACAAAGGTGTCTTCGCTAGATGTGCTTGTATTGGCGTCATCAGAGAACCAGTATTCATCGTCAGAATCGTTCGCAGCTCCACAGCCAAGTTCACGATCACCTTCAGATTCAGCATCACGACTAGCTTCCAATGGCACAACAACTTCTTTCAAAGAATCATCAACGTTAACCACATTGGAGGATTGCAGGAACTTCACGTCACGGCTTATGGTCAGTTTTCCAGTAGCGATATCCAGCAAACGATAAGCTTTCGATTCTTCACTGTAGCCAACAAACTTCAGTTTGATCGCCTTTTCATCCAGCTTGACCCGCTTCTCACCAGGAACATGACAGTATGCATCAGTACCAAAACGACGGATGTGCTTGAGACTTGGTTTCGATCCGAACCATCGTTCGTAGGGGGTTCCTTCAATTGCCTTTGACGGTAGGCGATTTTGTAGATAATTCGCTGTCATCACTGTTTCTTCCCAAAAACGTTTGTGCAAATCAGCATCAATCAACATACACCTTGCCATCTCGACCAAACTTCTGTTCTTGCGTTCTGCTGTTCCATTCTGCTCGGGCGTGTACGGTGCTGTGTACTGAAACTTGATTCCATTTTGCTTCAGATATGCTTTCACATCATTTCCGGTATACTCGCCGCCTCGATCCGAGCGTATGATCTTGGGTTTTCGTCCAAACTGAGTCTTCGTCATTTCTACGAACTCTTTCAGCTTCGATAGTACTTCTGACTTCCTGCGCAAAACATAAACCGTTGTGTACTTGCTATAGTCGTCTATTAGTGTTAGGAAAAACCTCCTTCCTCCTGGAGTTGCAGTTCGCATGGGGCCACAAACGTCACTGTGCACTAGTTCCAGGATTTCACTTGACTTGCTCTGGGACGTCTTCGGAAACGGGAGACGGTGCATTTTTCCCTTTATGCAAACTTCACATTCACTGAGGCAGTCGCACCTTTTGTACTTCACACCGATCGCTAAATCGCTCAACTTCTTCACAGCTTCACAATCACGGTGGCCGAAACGCCGATGCCATTCATGGATACAGTGTTCTCCAGACGTAACCAATGATGCAGATTCCTTCAACGTTTCCAGGACAAACAAGTTGTTTCGCTGTTTTGCTATGGCTCCAACGACTCCATTTCGTGAAATTTCCGCACCGTTACGATCAAAACTCACCGTGTAATCGCTTCACTGACATCAGGTTTGATTTCATTTCTGGTACAAACAGCACCGCATCCATCGTAACCGTTCGCTTATTTCCAGCATGGTCCAGCAATTCAAGCTTTCCAGATCCACGGCCAGAGGACTTCACTTTGGTTCCGTTTGCTACCCAAATGTCTTCACGTATACCTTCATCCAGTGAATCGAAAAAACTTCGATAGTTTGCGATGTGGCACGTAGCACCTGAGTCCAGGATCCAACGTTCATCTTGAGTAGCTGAATCTTCAACGCAGAAACCCCAATGCTCGTCATCGTCGCCTTGATGCACGCTGTTGACTTTCTCCTTGGAAGTTTTCGTTCTCTTCTTCTGGGTTTCTTTCCAGGCCTTGAATTTCTGACAATCCACCTTTTGATGACCAGGTTTCTTGCAGAAAAAACATTTCATGACCTTCGGACAAGTTTGAAGCGCCGTTTCTGAGTCTTCAATGCTTCCACGATTTCTCCGCTTGCTCCACTCATCAATAAGCTTACCTTTAACAAGATCCAGCGTCAAATCGTCTTCAGATCTGGCCTCCAATGCCGTCACAAGCGTATCGTATTCTTCAGAGAGACTGCTGAACATGATTGCCACCAGCCAACTTTCATCCAGTACCTTGTCGGGCTGAAGTCCGTTGAGTTTGTCGAATAGTTCCACCAATCTTCCGATATGGATCTCCATGTCACCGTTGTTCTCCAGTCGCAGCGCACAAATCCTACGCATGATCGAGACCTTGGTACTCAGAGTCCGCTTCACATGGAAATTCTCCAAACTTTTCCAGGCTTCAGCTGCCGTCTTGGCCTTCCTAATGTGGACGAGCTGACTATCCTCGACGGCCAAACCAATTGTCGCTAGGGCTTGTTCGTCTTTTTCGGTCCAATTTGCAGGAGCAGGGTTCGGCTTCGGTTCATTGATGACCTTCCAGCAACCTTCTTTGGTCAGAAGCAACTTCATTTTGAAACTCCAGTTGTCGAAATTCGAGCCGTTCAACTTCGGGAAACACACCATCCGATCGCCCATTTTGATCTGCTACTCCTGGATTCGTCAACTTCAAAAAATCTTCAACAACCTTGTTCTTGTTCCGGATTCACAGCCGAGGGCCCATAACCTCTTGGAAGGCAAGTGTGGATTTGAACCGGGCAAGTAAAACTGAGACTAACATTTGATAATGTCTGTATTTGTTGAAGGTTTGAACGAGAATAAATTACTGTGTGAACATTACAAATGTCTTCAAATAACAAATGACTGCTGCGATTGAACAATCTCAGGTTGATCATACGATAGCACTATCCAATACCGTACAGTGCTTCAATAAGGCCGTAATTTTCTCCGGGAAACGCTTGCGCCTGAGGGATATCCATATATTCTCGTGAGCACTTGGTAGAGAGAATTTTGGGATTCATTTATTTGTTCCAAGATGACGATAT
Organism: Aedes albopictus; assembly: GCF_035046485.1. Lineage (NCBI taxonomy): Eukaryota > Metazoa > Arthropoda > Insecta > Diptera > Culicidae > Aedes > Aedes albopictus. The sequence continues at coordinate 19,217 of NW_026917354.1, forward strand.
GGTCCACACAGGTTCGTCCGGCACGGAATCCTGCTTGCTGCCGTCGGAGAGTGGCGTCAATCTTCTCGTGTATGCCTCGCCAATATCCCATACAGTCAGATCACCCTTTTTGGATATTTTTACTAAGACGCCTGGCATTCAGTCGGCCGGAAATGAGCTTCGATGTTGACACGGGTAATGTGTCAAACAACTGTTCAGCCGGATCGGTCAATAGCTGTCCAGACGTGTCTTTCACGGGCATCGTAGCATTCATCTGAGTCCCACTAAGGCGACGTGAGACATCGTAGAGTAGACGAATGTCGCCGGTATTTGAGGCTTTCTCGCCTTTGTCGGATAGGGAGTCCGCTCACGCTCTTTTGTCCCATCTACAGCCAGCGTTTCACTTCCTTCTCGAGGGCCGAATAGCGCTGACGGGCCACCGATTTGGCTCCTCGTGTTTTCGCTCGCTCTATCGCGGCTTGGACGTTCCTTCGCTCCATCATCTTGCTCCAAGTTTCATCTGTGATCCACTGCTCAGTGGTAGACATGAAGATATTTTGGAATTTAATACAATTTTCATAACGAATAGATCCTGGACTGACCGGGAATCGAAGCCTCAGTAAGCCTTTGCTGAACATCCGTTGCGTTCACCGCCTCAACAGTATGGGCTCAGAAACATTACAGGGTAATTTGCATTTTTACGGTCCCATTGTAAAGGGCAATTGCTCAACTTCGATTGTCCACCCATCCACGGACAAACACATCAAGCTCAGTCAAAACGAGAGCTGCTGCAATTATTGCAAGGATCGTCCACGAGCTTTTCGCATTTTCATCACTCACTGCGCTCTGTTCCCTTCACCTTGCTCGGCTGCTCATCATCATCATTGAATTGCTTTATTTCTAGCGAAACCGACCCTAACCTAGGACGCACCGCACGGGACGGGTGCGGTGCTAGTAATCCATGAAAGCCTCAACGAACGAGTCGAGGTAATGCAGCATGGCACCATCATCGATGATAGGAAAACGTCTGTTGTTGGGGGCTTCTCTCTTTTGCTGCTGGTGGTGGAGCCGTTCCATCACCGGCCGACGACCACCGCACCGAGACGCACATCTTGTATCATTATTATTGCACCTTCTTCGGTAACATCTTTTACGCCGGCCGCTTGGTGAACCTACGTTCTTCTTATCTTTTATTTTCGCAGCATGGTTTGGCAACGACCGGCTGGGTGGTTTAGGGGATATGTGGGTGAAATGCTTTCCTAAGAGAATGCTAGATTTCAGCTTTGACGATGCCAAGCTTGTTATGTGGACGGGCTTGGTGGTCTAGTGGTTACCGCTTCTGATTCGTAAGCAGTAGGTTCTGGGTTCAATTCCTGGACCGTCCCTTTCCTCCTACTTTGTATCTTTCTATCTACTTTCTCTCTGTCTCTTCTCTACATATACATCTCATATATATTCAGAAGTTCATAGGCATCGCTAGAACAGAAACGGGTTGAAAAATCCAAGCGATCTGTACCGCTTATCCTTCAGAGTAATCAATACATAATCAATCACCTAAATTTATCCCCTACCCATAGATCGCATCACCAACCAAAGGTGACTCCCAAATCTCGCATCCTACCCTACTAACAAATACCCCATCCGTACTGTTTGTGGGAACGCAGAGTGCTCTCGGTCTCTAGTAGCAACAACCATCACACTTTAACATTCCTTTCCCTTCTTAACTGACTGTAAGGACTTGACCGGCGCCGGTATCGATCCGAAATGTATGAGCTGCTTAAATTGCACTTTGAGGATAAGTGGAGTGTCCCATCCCAGTCCCTTATTCAGTTGGATCTCAGTGCAATTCATATCAGTTCAGATCAATCACGGGGATACAACCATTCACATGTACAGTCAAGAGATGCATTTTTTTACGATGCTTATCTTGTTATGTGAATGTTGAACCGAGCGTTTGGAGCTAAAGAGCAGAATATAGTACATATAGGCTTCTCTGTTTCCTTTTCTTTTCTTAAGCAACCAAGCAGTATCAAACTTGTTTGTTGAGCTTCTTGCATGAATCACTAATCAAATACATATATTGCTCTAGGATCTATGTTGAGAACAGAATCCTCAGTATGATCTTGCTGAATAGCAATGCATAACAACGTTACATTTCACACCATTCCCCTCAACGCTCTGCTATGAGTGTGTATCGGTCGAATTCAGCTAATGCTTCCAAATGAATCGATGATGTTTTCACCGCGTTTCGCCAGTTTTCTTCGCATCGCTTCGCTGCACCGCAATTTTTCCTCTCTCTAATTATATCGATTGCTGCTTCTGCTGCTGCTGCTGTTACTGCTCTGAAACACAGCGTGGCTGCTTCTCGGTGGACTTCTTTTTTCAGTTTTTTTTTGCAATGAAATGTAATGATAACAACGTGCTGCATCTTCTCTCTCGTGCACACTCTGTCCGTCCACCATCCCCGACGGAATTCCAAATGGGTGCTGATGTGTGCAGAGTTTAGTGTGACGACGATAAACATCGCTGGAGGAATGGCGTTTTGGATGATGCGACGATTCACGCTGTCTATCATTATTCAAACATGTGGAATGGCTGCTCAAGAACTTGACCCCTAATTGACATGGCGTCAGAAAATTTAATCGACGACAACTTAACATTTTTTCCGGATATGTTAACTCAGCACCAACTATATTCTTGTTACAACCTTGTTGTTATCATTTAAAAAATGGGGCAAGTGCTTCTTCCATTTGCTTGTCACCATTGTCAACTTATTTTCTTCCGAACGTTGAACGCAGCGCGAAACGGTGCAGCCTTGTGTCGCGCACTATTGACAATAGCATAAAACCTCCGCATATCGTTCCGATCCATGCTTTTCTGCGATTTAACAATCGCACTCTGATTTTGCTGCCTTTTATTGCTGCTGTGGATATGTTTTTCTTTTGATTTTGTCACACCTCTTTCTGTTGAGCAAGGACTTATATTCACTATCGGCATTCCTCGTCGAACCAGCTATTATTTAATTGGCGGTATCTATTGCCTTTTGCACTGTTGTCCTTGTTGCATGGAAAAGGCCCATTGACCAGTGGCGTCTCGTAACCTCACTTTTTACCTGTTCAACGACCCTAAAACGTGCAATTTACTAGAAGGTACGATTAAAATCACATGAGGATATTCTTGTAATTTTCTGCTAAATACGATCTAATTTGTTCAGAAAATTCAAAAGTTTACGCTTTTTGAACAGGTAGAATCGCCACTGTTGACATCATCGGAACCGTTGGTTTCTCGTCTTGCTTCTGATGTAGCTCCCAACTGTGGTTGATGAGTGTCAGCTTATCCAATACTATTGAAACGCAAGGTTCTGTTCTTTCCTGATTTCGTGTTGCTGGATAATCGCGCCCGAATTTTTGCGATGGCAATGTGGTGATTCGAAGTTTTTCGGGCCTCTGCAGGGTATCACTGATATGACATCCGAAGAAGTAGTCCGTCGACCTGCACTATGTGATCTATCTGGCAGCAGACATCATCATTCGTTTGTCCTACCGAAGTCCTACAGAAATTTTGGTAAAAAAATATGGTGTAGTTCCTGAAGGAACTACTGAAACTATGAGACAATTTCTGAAGGAATTTAGTTTTTTGAATTTTTTTCTGAAAAACAAAACACCTGGAAAACTGGAGTACCCTCGGCAAGTATTCCCAGACAACTGTTTTGAAAAATTCTTAGAGAATAGGAAGGACAAACTCCTGGAGTAACTTATGAAAGAATTCCTAAGAGAATCTCTTAAGAGATTCCGTAGAAATCACCCTGTGACCATTTCTATGTCAGTCCCTCAAAGAAAAGGTTGGAATAGATCCTATACAAGGAATTTATGAAGCAGTCGCTTGAGAAACACCTTCAGAACCTCCTAGAGGATCTTCTAGATGAATTTCTGGAGTATTTTCCAGGTAATTTCTGGAAGATTCTGTTTAATAATCCCTGGAGGAATTCGTGAAAGTTTCTCTATAGGAATACATGTAAGAATACCGGAGCGAACCTCACGAGCAGGTAACAAGAATTTCTGAAAAACAAAATGCTGGGAAATTAAGAAATCTTGAAGTATTTCCAAGAGGAATTCCTACTAGAAACTCCTGTGAAAATCTATGGAGAAATTTCAGCTGGGATAGCATTTTTCAGGACTCTCTGTGTAACATTCCGTCCTGTTCCAAAAGCTAGCGGCTTAAGCGCCACCTCCTCTAAAGAAGGACCGTTAGCTCTGCTAAGTTTTACCCGGATGAGACTGCCAACTCAGGGCAGGTTTAAGTTCCACCAGAACCGAAGTCGCACTTCAACACACCAAAACGTCGTAGCCAATAAACCAATCAGTACTTACCAACCAATCTAAAAACTATGAAAAATATGTACAAATCCCAAAAATCAAACAATAAGAAAGAAGCTTAGCAACTAATAGGAAAATACCAACCTTAAATCTAATAAAAATATTCGTGACGTAGGCAAAATGGAGTGTGTTCTAAACTAGAAGTAATTTTTATTCAGTTCAAAAAATTAACGATCACGAAGTAACAAAAAAGCGATCAATTTATCGAGGAATGATCGAGCAATATTTAGATTTTAATTTATTAAATTAAGGAAAGCCTAATTCCTAACCGTGTGTGACGTCACGTTTTAATTCTTGTTCAAATAATTGCATTTGTTTCTAGAAACTTTTCGAGCAACTAAAGGACAGATCTGACCTTTTCTTCGGAGAATCCCGCGTCGGATGTCCTCAAGTTTGCAGAAGACACGGCCAAACTCTCGACGCGGCACTGTCCTCCAACGGTTACTGCAAAGCCAAATTCACCCACCAGTGCGTCAAAGTCGTCTTGCCACGGATCCAACCAAGTGCACCACTCACCAGACTCGCGCGCAGGTGTCCTTTTCGGGGTACAGATATCCCCTAGTTCTGTGGAGTGTTTCCGTTTTGAGAGAACACGGTCGACACCACGCGACTTATTGGCGTACGAGTCGTGTCACACGCGCAGATTTATGTTGCATGCGGCTGTCGCAACAGCAAGGTGACGAGAGGTGAGCTTTCGATCCAACCAGGATGCACTGGACGAACGGATCAATCGACGTCCTCTAGGCGTACCGTCGGTTGGCGATTCAAACTACGACGCACGTAGCTCACGCAGACGCCGGACCGTAGTCACTCCGCACTAACCGCCCACGTTGACGGGCTTGATGGTCCTGCTCAACGCGGATAGTTTCACTAATTTGCTCGATTTATTTCACGTTAATCAAATAGGCTTACCTGAATTTAGGACACACTACAATATCAAAGCACAAATGGTATTTCTCTACCAACTCTTATCACACTCGACAAATTTATCTTAAAAAACTAGAAAAACATACAGAACTCATTAAAATATCTTTAAATAGGCTTAATCGACCGCGAACTTACTTCGAGTTTAGTAAAAAGTACTAAGAATTCACTTGATTTAAATTTGGAATTACACTTTCAATCTTCCAACTGATTGGTACTACGCACTCCACAATAATGATGAGCCCGACGCGAGTTAGATTGGGCAGACCCTAATCGCTGCGGCGCTAATCTCATCTATTGTCTGATTTAAGAGAGAGATTTTATTGCAATAGTCATTTCTCGTTATTCTTAAAACAATACTGCACCGATTTATTCTCTACGACGCAATTTGGTATGTTACTGCGTAATAAATTTGAATATTGGAATATTCCATCCGGTTTAATTGTTCAAACACTAGGTGTCGCATTATTGGGTGGTGTCTTCGGTAAGCTTGAAAAGTACGCAGCCTAGTTACGATATTTCGTTGCAGTCAAACTTGCTGCACCCATCTGACAGCATGACAACTGACAGCACAACAAAAAACATATCAACATGATAAACATTTTAAAGTAGGTTCACAATGTCCTTACATTCTCGCCCATCCTAACTGAATAAAAATTTTGAAATGTATTTCGAAATTTTTATACTACAACAATTACTATTTCCAAACTGAATGACAAGAACTAGCATTAATCACGATTTTCACATCTAAAACGACAAATGGTTGATTGAATGAAGAATCTGAATGATTTTTTACGGGTTGGTTGTGAATGAAACCTATTGCAGGTATGTTGTGGCTTTACTCTTAATCCGAATATCTTAATGCAATTTCCGAAACCTCAGGGATGCCTGAGAAAAAAAAATAATAATAATTACCTAGTCTACCAAATCCAATTTACCTCAGAAAAGTCTGAGAACTCTAATCATTCAAAACCGAATTTACCTCAGAAATGTCTGAGCACACAATCATCACGCGTCTTTTTTTTTTTTTCATCCAATTAACCTCAGAAATGTCTGAGACCTTCTATTCATTCAAACTACTTTTTACTTCAGATACTGTTCTGAACATTATTGCCTAAACTGTACACTAATTTCGCCACAACCATACTTTGGACCAAATGAAATGTAACGCGATGCTGTGAGTTAACTGACGTTGAGAGAGATGGCTGTCAAACGGATCTGTCAAATGAACTCGAGTGATGATTGGCCGGGCTATTGTCAAACGAAAGTGAAAGTGAAATGAAAACCAAAATAAACAGTGATTGGATGCATCGGTGATTGAAAACTATAGAATAATCGAAATTGATGGAGAAAACTACTATTTGACGCTACAATTGCAGGAAATTAATAGGCTATTGATGGAAGGAGTTGCGGGCTATTGAATGAGGTATGTATCTAGTGAAACTATGGGGAGAAAGAGTGTTTTTCTTCGAAGCAAAATGTGTCTACAAAAATGAAATTGAAAGTGAAAGTGCATCGATCCCTCATTCAACCAAATTCCAATTAGAAAATTCCTACATAACAAAGTTTTACGAAGATTAACTATGTACTTGATTACTGTTAACTAGTTTACACCTAAGAATCAACAACGGAGGAAACACTATGTGACATCTCGACGTTGGATTATTGCCGTACACCTCTAAGAGTATTTTGGTTTTCGTTGGCTTGTTTCTGTGCATCGGCGGATGCACCGTCATAGCTGGTATTACTTATGCGCGTTTGAGGAAGGATCCGTGGTAGCTATCAGGAATCCGGTTCCCATTCAAATCCTCTACTACGTAGGTGTTTGTTCCGAGCACTTCACGTACTCGAACCTTGCTAAATTTGTTTCCAAATTTGCCTACAAAGTTCTTTTGCTTGTCCGATAGATGCATTTCCTTTTTGTACACAACATCTCCTACTGCGAAGTGGTGTTTTGCATTGGCTCGTAGATTATATGGTGTGCTATACCTTTTATATGCTTTCAACAGGTTTTCTCGGACGATATTGAACAAATTGCTTGTTTCTCGTTTTAGGTCTTCTGAACTCCGGTTATCCTGGACGCGTTGCAGGAGTTCATATTCGTCTCCACTGCTCACCATATTCCGACCGAAGTTGACGAAATACGGTGTGTAACCCGTACTGTCGTGGACGTTCGTGCGAATCGCCTTCGCAATCTGGTGCACAGATTCGTCCCAGTCCCTGTGATCCTTCTTATGGTTCAGCGAGCATCGGATCGCGGTGACGATAACCCGATTAACACGTTCGGTGGGATTCGGCGCTGGATGGTACACGGAGAGGTTCCAGTGAGTAACCGCATACTTTTGTAGTAGTTTTGTGAACAATTCGCCTTTAAAGACTTGTGCATTGTCGGTTATGCATACGGCAGGTGCGCCAAATAAATTGAAAACCATGTTTTCGACGAATGCACAAACTGATTGGGCTGTTGCAGTTCGCATACATTGCACCAACACGAATTTGGAAAAGAAGTCACTGACCACCAAAATCCAAACGTTTCCTTTCCTGCTTCGCGGGTATGGTCCGAGAAAATCTAAGGAGATTAGCTCCCACGGACGTGAGCAAAGTTTTGGTTTTCCGCAACGAGGAGTCACGTTCAAATTTGGCACTTTTGATTCACGGCAAACTTCGCATCGGAAGCAAAATCTCTTCACTTCGGTTGCCATTCGTGGCCAATAGAACCGCTCACGAATTTTGGCAAGTGTCTTGACTGGTCCAAGGTGGGCTTCTTCGTGAATTTTTCGCATGATATCTGGTCGCTCGTTGAAGGGTACCACGTACTTCCATCTGAAGCTGTTATCTTCAGCAATTGACGTATTTGTGACGAATTTGTATATTTTTCCATCTTGAATGTTGAAGTCACGATACTTGTCAGGAAACTGCTCAATCATCCTCTTCAGTTGAGTGATGTAGGGATCTCCAAGGGCAACGTCGACTGTATTAACCGCTCTCGACAAGGCATCTGCTGGGATGTTTTCGCTACCTTTACGGTACTGTAACAGCAAATCATACTTGGACAGTTTCAATGCCCAGCGGGCAATTCTAGGCGATTTGCTCTCGATGGACATGTTGCGTAGAAACGTGAGGCTCATGGCATCGGTTTGTACTACGAATTGTGATCCCTCAACGAAGTGTTTGAAGTTCTCTATACTCAAGAGGACGGCGAGGCACTCTCTTTCCGTAGCGCTATAGCGTTTCTGGGTACTTGATAGCTTCTTAGAAAAGTACGCTATAGGTCGCCTTTCGCCATCGATGTTCTGCGTCAACACAGCTCCTATCGCGAGGTCCGAGCTGTCCGTTTCTATCACGAAAGTTCTCGTAAAATCCGGGTTCGCGAGTACTGGCGCTGTTACGAGTAGGGTTTTAAGTTTTGTTAGTGCATCATCAGCTTCTGCAGTCCAAGTGAACTTCTTACGATTCTTTTTTAGCAAATCGGAGATAGGACTAGTAACTTCTGAATAATTGGGTATGAATTTTTGGTAAAATCCAGCCAATCCGAGGAGTCTTCTTATGTCCTTTATCGTCTTGGGTACGGGGTACTCTAGGACAGGCTGTATCTTGCTAATGTCCATGGACAAGCCGTCTTCTGAGAGGACGTACCCCAAATACCGGATCTTCGTCTGACAAAATTTACTTTTCTGCAAATTTATCGTGAGACCCGCGTTACGAAGTCTCCGAGCTACTTCTCTAATCAGTTCGATATGTTCCTCCAAGCTATTAGAAACGATGATGATGTCATCGAGGTATACATAAACCCTCGGCTCCAAATCGTGACCCAAAACTCGAGCCATAAGGCGAGCCATGGTTGCCGGAGCGTTGGACAAACCAAACGGCATTACTGTAAACCGATAAAGGCTCTTAGCCGTTCGAAATGCGGTCATGTTCTTTGAAGATTCATCCAAGGCCACTTGATAATACGATTCGCTAAGATCTATTACCGTGAAATATTTGGATTTCGGTATTCTCTGCAGTATGGACATCATATTCGGGAACGGGAACTCATCCCGTTTGGTGAACTGGTTCAACCTTCGTGAGTCAAGGCATATGCGCCATTTCCCATTGGCTTTTTTGATGGGTAGTAATGGGTTCAGGAAATCAACGGCTTGAGGACATTCTTCAATGACGCCTAACTTCTTCATTCTCTCAACCTCTGCATCGATTACGCTTTCAACTGACGGGGACCAACGATAGGAAGGAAATTTCTTTGGTTTTGCTCCTGGAACAAGGTCGATTTGGTGTTTTAATAGAGCTGTTCTCCCTAATTGTCCTTCCTTTGTCGCAGGGAGAGTCTGGACAGCATCAAAGAGCATTTGCCGTTCCGCCTCACTCAGAGGGTGTTCCGTTTGCAAATCTTCGGCATGGTGCATGTGCGATTCTGGAATTTCCACCGTGGGCATTTCCAAACTTGGATCCAACTCAATTTTAGGCGTTTCGTTTACTTCGCAAGGAAGTAATTCGAAGCAAATCGTCTCGTTGTTATTCCCAAAATAGTCTTCCACGAAGCCAACGTCTAGTTGATTTATTTCAGGCAAAACGGTTTCTGAAGAGCTGTTGGACACTGATTCGTTCTTAGAGGCGGTCAAACGGAAACCAAACTTATTAAGAAAGTCCATTCCCAATATGAGCTTCTTGGTAATTTCTGGAACGATGATTGTTGGAAGAACATGGGTGACATTCCCGAATGAAAATGGGACGTTGACGTATCCGTGACAGTGGTATCCAGTTCCATCAGCGGTTTTAACTTGGAGAGGCACTGGATGAATTTGGAGTCCTAGCTTTTCGATTAAGTCTAAGGCGCTGATGATTGAAATACTGGCTCCAGTATCGGCTAATCCTTCGATTTCTTCTGACAATATTCTGACCTTCAAATGCGGGCATCGGGAAACGGAAGTGTTGATTTGAAAAACTCGTTCAAAGTAGGAAAATACAGCGTTGGGAATCTTCACATCACTCGTAGGAGGACAATGATTCCCAGAATCGTCCTCAACTACTCGTTTTTTGGCTCTTCGTCTTCGTAACGAAGGTTATGCTGGTTTGGACACTTGAACGCCGTTGTGTCCATCATTCCGCAAATATGACAGAAGATTCTCTTCCGTTTATCACAATCGCGCCATAGATGACCCGCCGTATTGCAGTTCCAGCAAGTCATTTCCGATGGTTTTTGCTCATTGGAAGACTTGGTTTCCGAAGCTGTCTTCCCTGGTGCTCTATTTCGGTTTTGCATCATCTTGGAACGCAGCGCATAAACTTCGGCTTCTGAAGCATCCAAATAATCCTCGTTTCCCTCATCTTCCAACGCGACATGGTGTACAGACTTTGACTGGTTGTAAACCTGATACAAATTACTCTCAAGCGCGTCAAATTTGTAGCACATCTGGGCCAAATGGTCTATCGACTGAATTGGCTCCAACGCTAGACGCCGCTTGTACGAGAGTTTCATGTTCTCAACTATCATCTCAAATTTCTCGGCTTCTGACATTTTCCGGATCATACGTTGAGCTAACATCTCCATATCGGCTAAGAAAGCACTGAAGAGCTCGTTCGGGCGCTGCTTACGATTGCGCATCTCTTCGCGTATCAGCCTGTCTCTGTTAGGATTGTCGTATCTCATTTTGAGATAGACTTCCAGCGTTTCCCACGAATTGAACTTCTCCTCGTATGTCGTGTACCAAACATAAGCGTTGTCCTTAAACAAAAGATGGGCGTGCATACGGAGCTCCTGCTTGCTGATATCGTACGATCGGCATAGAATGTCGATCTGCCTTAAAAAGTCGGTAACGGGAACGGTATTCGTATCTCCGGTGAATTTTGGCCACTTCTCGATGATCGCACACTGTTGATGGGGTTGTCTTCTTGGCGGTAGATTTCCACGATAGCCATCGACATCAGGTTGGTATCTTGGTATCCCAGGTGATGCTACGGCCGGTCTAGGATTAAGAATGTTTCCCAACTGAACTGGAACAAATCGATCTCCTTCAGCTGCAAAAGTTCGATGCAGATTCGCGGTATTTTGTCTCGGTGTACTCCGAGCATCCGGACGAGATCCACTTAGTTGAAGAGGCGGGCTCGGTTCACGCAAATTCATCAACTGCGGTGGAATTATTTGGTTTGGTAGACTGTTCTGCACCTCCTGGTCCGCGAAACGCACTTGCGCGACTTCATCTGCCAAGTTGTTCATCAAATTGTCTTGTCCAATAGAATATCTTGTTCCTTGCTGGGTTATCTGCTCCACACATCTCTTCACATAAGCCTCGATCTGTGAACAATGCACGTACTCATTCATGTTTATGTTTTCAGCCGCTATCCTCGGTGTCTGACGCACCTCATCGCCTCCTTGAGGACGCTGATCACTCCTCGGCTGCGACAGAACTTCCTGCGGTTGGCGTCTGAATTGCTGATGATTCTCGATGATCTCTTGGGCTGGATACGAATTAGGAATGCTGCGTACAGGGCCTTGTGGATTTTGTAGATTGAAATTAACCGACGAAACCATCTGCGGTGGCGACTGTACAAAGTCCGGAGCGGATGGTCTAGCAGCACGAGGAATCGCTCCTGTGTACTGCGGCTGGGAACCTCCGGTACGCCACAAATGGAATGCACCTCCTTCTGGTCTAGGATGCACCACTGCTGGTTCGGGATTGTTCAGTGCCGGCTGACGATTTACTGAAACGGATCCGATATCACCGCCCACTGCACCTTCCAAATTTATCGAGCCTGTGGAATTCGGCCGACCGGGATTCATCAACGAGCCACTTCTAACCTGTTCACCATCTCCTGGACGTATGGCATCCGGTGGCTGCATGATAAACCGCGGCGAGTTCGCTGCCGGTAAGTCCCTGATTTCGTCCTGCGGTACTGGAGTCTCCATCATACGGAAGTCCACCTGGAAGTACCTTCTGGCCAAATCATCGACCAACTCCAACAAACGTCGACGATTCTCGAGCTCTACTGGATTATGCGGGACGTAACGACGAACTCTCTGATGGTAATGGACCAATCTCGACAGCATACCTCTGCTCGATTCATCAATCATAATCCTTTCGATTTCTTGCAGCTTGTACGGTACTATCTCGAGATCCGCCTGCATCATGTGATCGGCAACGACCAGCGTTCTCGACGAATTCGGACCACGGAGAAGGTTCCTCAATTCCCTTCGACGCGTCTCCTGGCCGCCTACAAGAGGACATGCGCGAATTGCCAGCTCATAGTCCAGCTCTTCGTTATCGAGGTCATCGGCATAGATTCGGTACCACTCCATTATGAAAATTTACTTTTTATCACTATCAAACTCAGTTAGGTTCATATTATTCCTGTTCCAACCACAAAACCAATCACAAACTCTTTGACAACCGCGAAATTGACAGCAGAAACAAAACAATTCAACTTTATTACAGCACTATTTGGAAATTGTTTGTGAGTTCAAGCAAATTTGCTCAAAACTTAGCAAAAGTAGAGGAAAAATAATTCAAATTCAACTTATTCAACTAATTATTCAAATTTTAAACTAATTTCGAATTCAATTCTTAGATCTAACCAAAACCAACCAAATTCAATAAACCTAACCAAATTTCTTAACTTCTAGATTCCAAACAGACTGATTATTCAATCAACCAATTCGAAAAATACCTATCACACTTCAAATATTGGCAAATTCTAATCAACTTCGGGCCCCACGTTGGGCGCCAAAATGTAACATTCCGTCCTGTTCCAAAAGCTAGCGGCTTAAGCGCCACCTCCTCTAAAGAAGGACCGTTAGCTCTGCTAAGTTTTACCCGGATGAGACTGCCAACTCAGGGCAGGTTTAAGTTCCACCAGAACCGAAGTCGCACTTCAACACACCAAAACGTCGTAGCCAATAAACCAATCAGTACTTACCAACCAATCTAAAAACTATGAAAAATATGTACAAATCCCAAAAATCAAACAATAAGAAAGAAGCTTAGCAACTAATAGGAAAATACCAACCTTAAATCTAATAAAAATATTCGTGACGTAGGCAAAATGGAGTGTGTTCTAAACTAGAAGTAATTTTTATTCAGTTCAAAAAATTAACGATCACGAAGTAACAAAAAAGCGATCAATTTATCGAGGAATGATCGAGCAATATTTAGATTTTAATTTATTAAATTAAGGAAAGCCTAATTCCTAACCGTGTGTGACGTCACGTTTTAATTCTTGTTCAAATAATTGCATTTGTTTCTAGAAACTTTTCGAGCAACTAAAGGACAGATCTGACCTTTTCTTCGGAGAATCCCGCGTCGGATGTCCTCAAGTTTGCAGAAGACACGGCCAAACTCTCGACGCGGCACTGTCCTCCAACGGTTACTGCAAAGCCAAATTCACCCACCAGTGCGTCAAAGTCGTCTTGCCACGGATCCAACCAAGTGCACCACTCACCAGACTCGCGCGCAGGTGTCCTTTTCGGGGTACAGATATCCCCTAGTTCTGTGGAGTGTTTCCGTTTTGAGAGAACACGGTCGACACCACGCGACTTATTGGCGTACGAGTCGTGTCACACGCGCAGATTTATGTTGCATGCGGCTGTCGCAACAGCAAGGTGACGAGAGGTGAGCTTTCGATCCAACCAGGATGCACTGGACGAACGGATCAATCGACGTCCTCTAGGCGTACCGTCGGTTGGCGATTCAAACTACGACGCACGTAGCTCACGCAGACGCCGGACCGTAGTCACTCCGCACTAACCGCCCACGTTGACGGGCTTGATGGTCCTGCTCAACGCGGATAGTTTCACTAATTTGCTCGATTTATTTCACGTTAATCAAATAGGCTTACCTGAATTTAGGACACACTACAATATCAAAGCACAAATGGTATTTCTCTACCAACTCTTATCACACTCGACAAATTTATCTTAAAAAACTAGAAAAACATACAGAACTCATTAAAATATCTTTAAATAGGCTTAATCGACCGCGAACTTACTTCGAGTTTAGTAAAAAGTACTAAGAATTCACTTGATTTAAATTTGGAATTACACTTTCAATCTTCCAACTGATTGGTACTACGCACTCCACAATAATGATGAGCCCGACGCGAGTTAGATTGGGCAGACCCTAATCGCTGCGGCGCTAATCTCATCTATTGTCTGATTTAAGAGAGAGATTTTATTGCAATAGTCATTTCTCGTTATTCTTAAAACAATACTGCACCGATTTATTCTCTACGACGCAATTTGGTATGTTACTGCGTAATAAATTTGAATATTGGAATATTCCATCCGGTTTAATTGTTCAAACACTAGGTGTCGCATTATTGGGTGGTGTCTTCGGTAAGCTTGAAAAGTACGCAGCCTAGTTACGATATTTCGTTGCAGTCAAACTTGCTGCACCCATCTGACAGCATGACAACTGACAGCACAACAAAAAACATATCAACATGATAAACATTTTAAAGTAGGTTCACAATGTCCTTACATCTGGAGGAATACTTATAGGAATATTTTGTGGAACCTCTGGAGATTTCCTGGGGGAATTTCTGACACTTTTCCTGGGGGTGTTCGTTTAGAAATTTTTGTAGGAGTACATGTACGAATGTCTGAGGCAATCCTCAAAGAAATTTCTCGAAAAATTCTTTTGGGAATCCCAAAAGAAATTCTTGATGAAATCTTCTGAGAAATTTCTTGAGCGACTTCTTAAGAAATCCAGGAAAATTTCTTGAGAAATTTCCAAAAAAAAACACTGGTTTACAAATTCAGGCGCTCAACACGTGTGGGCTGTTCTAAAGTTCTCACGTTTCGAAATCTGACTTTCCGATCACTCGTCCATTATTCGTTGGCTACAATACACTGGTGATTGGGTGGATGATTGTATGATTCCGTGTAGGATCCAAATGATAGCCTGAAAAGGTTGTTAAGCACGTTGTATCATATTTTTCTATTAGGGTGGTATGTCGTCGTTGAAGTCGATCCTCGAGCGCATTTGTTCGTCTGAGAAATGGCGATTGATCCGAGAGATCCGGGTGGATTACATTGAGTCAGTGACAATTCCCTAACCTCAAAACCAGTGGCGTCTCGTAACCTCACTTTTTACCTATTCTAAGATCCAGAAATTAGTAATTCCTGTGAACTTACGAATAATAACAAAACGAAAACAATCGAAATCATTATTTTTAACCATCCTACACCTATTACAAGCTCATTTGTTTATAAAATGTCAAAATAAGTACTCATAGAACAGGTAGATTTGAGGTTGGGGAATCGCCACTGCTCAAAACTACACACAAACGAGTGCTCGGCAAACAACATTGGTACTGAGATATCAGCAACTTTGACAGTTCATTTCTGGGCTTCGGCATCTATTTTGGTGAAAATCAGCTAATAAACGTCATTTGACTGAGATGAGACTTATGGCTTAACGCTGGCATGAACAAAGCACAAATACCTACGAAAAAAGTCAAAACAAGCACCGGAATAATGAACACTAGGTTTCTCAGACGATGACGAAAACTATTGCCGAATGCCCGTGCGACGGTTTCGGCTTTGCGGTTGCCAAGCAGCCGCCGAGGTATTCATTGATGAGCTCGTTCCATATTATTTGCTAACAAAATTAAAATGAATGAATGAATGTATGAAAAGAGTTTCCGGAACAAAGCGGAGAATCTTACTATAATAGAAATGAAAAATAGTCAAAAAAAAATTGGAAGTGTCTTTTTATTTCACTATTATTTTTTATTATGTTTTGCATTATTTTGATTAAACTTTGAATTATTCGTTACGTATCAGTCATAATCCTAAAATCAAATAGAGGTAGTATGAGTCAGAATCACTGTTACTTTTCAGCTGTCCCCACTGACAAACTCGCTTTTCCGGGACAGCTCACCTCCACAGCTGTCCCGGAAAGGCGATCTCGTTTTGTAAGTAGAAACGGTAGTCACACTAACATTTCTTCCCTTTGCCAATGAAAGCAAGGACGTGAAATACGCAGCTTTCGACTTGATAAAATTTGGGATTTTTGACGAATGTCGCCAATAAATAATCATGTTGCATGATTTATGCTTCGTGGAAAGTACGATCAAAACGCTATGCCCTAGTAAATCAACGATATTTCTATTATGAAAAAAACCTGAACTGATCGGGATCGAACCCGTCAACATTTGTATGGTCTTGATGAATTCGTTTACCGCTTCGGCTATATGGCCCATGTTTACACCCTAACCACACGTCCACACCTAAATCAGGGTATCTACTACCTGGAAAAACCTGGAAAACCGGGAATCTTCTGAGGATTTTATTTAACAGGGAAAACTCTGGAATATCGTGAATGTTCTTTCTAGAATTTCCTTGGAAATATCTCTTGAATACCTCCCAGAGTTTTTTCAACATTCTTTCCATATTTTTTCACGCCATTTGTCTTGGTATTCCTTTTTGAATTACGTCTGCGGATCTTCCGGATTTTTACCAGCATTTTTACATGATTCGAACATTTGTTTCTGGGATTCTTCCTTGAGAATCTTTCAGGATTCCGGAATTACGACCGATTTCTTCTGGATTCTTTACGGGGATCATACAAAATTTTTTTAGAGGTTTTCCCAGTATTGCTCCCACAGTTCCCGTAAATTTCTACAAGGATTTATTCCGATATCTTCACAAGAGTTTCTTTCAGATACCGTAGATGTTGTCGCGGAATGTCTGTTCTCGGGATTCTTCTTGAAGGAGTTATTCCCCTGGGATTTCTACTAAAGCTCCTCCAAGGGCTTTAAGGCGAAACTGGAAGCATTTCCTCACTTTTTGGTTTTTGATTTTTTATTAAATAACGAAGCAATATTTTCAAAATCGGTTTTCGTGCACATGTAGAGTATGGATCAAGGTATCTCCTGATTTTTTTTTGTAGTGGAAAATGTTTTTCGTTTTTGCAGAAACCATTTTTGAACAAAATTCCACAAAAAAATGGTTTCTGCAAAAATGGAAAATATTTTCCACCTCAAAAAAATTCAGATTGATTGATTGATTTGTCTTTATTAGAGAGACTTTCAGCCCTTGGCTGGTTCGTCTCTAAAAAAAAAATTCAGAAGAAACCTTGTTCCATACTCTACATGTGCACGAAAACCGATTTTGAGAATATTGCTTCGTTATTTAATAAAAAATCGAAAACCGAAAAAATGAGAAAATGCTTCCAGTTTCGCCTTAAGCAGCTTTTTCACTAGTTTTCTGCAAGAATTCCTTCCGGGATTTCTTCCGAAGTTTCTCCTGTGATTTCTTCAAGAAATTTCCGATAGCTTTCTTCTAGTATCTTTCCTTTGATTTCTAAAGTAGTTTTTGCTGATATGTTTCCCAAAGGCTCTCGCGGGATTTCTTTTGAAGTTTCACCTGAGATTTCTATCGGAGTTTCTCCTGCGACTTCTTCAAGAAGATCCTTCCTGTGTTGATCCTGGGATGGCTCTCAGAGTTTTTCAGAATTTATCCTGAACTTTCTCCTAGGATATTTTGGAGAGTTCTGACATTTCTGCAAGAGCTATTTCTGGTATTTCCCATGGAATTCGTCTCGTGATTTTTTGGATATTTTTCAAGGCTTTCCCTTGCAGTTGATTATATTTTTTTTGCAGTGATCCTTAGATTATTATTTAACACATTTTCTCGGGATTATTCACAGAGCATTAATTATCCCTAGATTCTGGATGCTCCTTTTCGAGATTTCTTGAATAATTGCTCCCGGAGTTCGTGTAAAGAGATTTCCTCGGAATGTCTCCTGGGATAACTTACGAGATTCTTTGTAAATATTCGCGAATAAATATAAATAAGGTATTCCGGTAAATTTTGCAAAAAATCCGCAAAGATAAATCTCGAGAGGATCTTTAAAAGATTGAAACTGGGACTTCTCGGAAAAAAGTTCTGGGATTAATACCAGGAGGAAAGATAAAGAAATTTCAGGATGAACTCTGAAAATCTCCAAAAAATCCCGGGAAATGCGAAATCTTGCAAAGAAATCCACGAGAAATATCTTAAACCTGTCTCTGGAAGAACTTCTGCAAAAAACCCGAGAAAAACTGTTGGAAAGCTATATCGAAACAACTAAGAGAAATTCATGGTAGAACTTTGGAAAAAAATGGGAAAGTTCTGCTCCGGCAGGAATCCATTGAGAAACTCTGCAAGAAAGTTCTGGGTACATACTCTAGTAGAAACCTCGGGAAAAAACTAAAAAAAACCTGAAAAAAATCTCGGTAGAAACTATTTTTGGAAGCTTAAAACCTCTGAATATCCATGCGCTTGGATTATATCTGCCAGGAAGCTTTGATTTTAAGCATGTGTCCGATGTGCTTTGCAGTAATGGTTGGAATAGCTGAATGTATAAGCAATGGCAAATGAGAGTTCTTTCTTCGAAAGGGAAGTAAAGTGTGGGTCCCGAGATGAACTAGGGCTTAAAATCTCGTAAATACAGATAAAAAAAAACACTTCTGTAAAAATCAGATTTTCACTATACTATACACCATATTACACCACCAGCACAGAGTACAAACATGTTAGATCATATTCAAAACTGTCTATGGATTTTAACGGACATATACAGGAGATGGCCAAAATGTTTGGGATAGGCAACTTTTTTTCTCTCAGAAAAAGGTTCTACAAGCTGTAATTTTTCAAAGAATGCATAAAAAATCTCAATTTTTGACTGTTTGTCAACCTATTATATGTGCATCATTGGTACAAATTTGGGTTCGATTGGTTAATCTTTCGCGAAGTTAGAACCGTTCTGGTATAATACTATTTTTAGACAACTAATTTTTGAACTGTCATATCTCGGAAACCAGTGAACCGAATTGAATGATTTTTTTTAACAATAAATTGATACTTGATGCGACGTTATAAAATGTAAAACTTTCTCTCGACAAATAAAGTTAAAACGGTTGGACATTTTTACCCATATAGAGGTGAACCAGTCAAATCTACAATACCACACAAAAATTACTAAATGCGTTCTACCTTTAATCCAAATAAGCTCTAATATATCTTATTAGAGATAACTTGAGAGCAAACAGAAAATCTTTGGATATCATATTTAAAATTCAATGACATTGATTTAAAAAAAAAAATACATTTTTTAGAGAAAGATCCAAAAAGTGTCAACCGTTGATGACTTTTTTAAACGTTCAAAAAATACCTATGTTTTGATAACTTGTGAAGCATCAATATATTGTTAATACACGTTCAAAATTTTATTCAATTCGGCTCTCTGGTTTCCGAGACATGATATTTAGCATTAGCATTAGCATTAAGCAAGTCGCACACATTCTTAGGTGGTACAGCCCTGGATCGCTGTTATGAGGGTCGCATCCTTCCTGTCCGTTACCAAAGCACAAAGATTTGGAACTAATCTCTGACTCTTATGTCGTTTTCGTTTTTGCGGTGGTGCTACACCGGTGTAGCATTTTTGCACCGAAAGTGTTCGTTTTTGATTTTCGTGCTACACCGGTGCAGCGCTTTTTCTGCACCGCGCATGATAGTGTAGCACTCAAAAAATCGGGAGTGTAGCAGGTGCACACCATGTCCACCAATCAGCGTTTGCAAAGTTGTCAATATTTTGGTGTTTATACACGCACACCAATGCAACTGCATCGAAAATGTTCGTTTATTCAGCGAAAAGTGTAGCACGAAGCGGTGTAGCACCGCCGCAAAAACGAAAACGACATTAGACAAGATTGACGCAATCCTCCAACGGTCGAGTGCTGTCCTGGCCACGTCCTTGCGACAGCTGAGGGATGGGAAAGAAAGATTAGTTAGACACCTTAGTACATAGAGACTTGTACATTTTTTCAGGCCTAGGCGTCACGGGAGTTTGGATGTTAGTGGAAGGGTAAAGTTCAAAGGAAACTCTGGTTTCCGAAATATGACAGTTCAAAAATTAGTTGTTTCAAAATTTGTGTTTTACGAGAACGGTTCTAACTTTGGGAAAGTTGAACCAACGGAGCTGAAATTTGTACCAATGATGCACATAGGGGAAATTACCTATTCTCGGCCGTTTTGTTCTCTTCGTCTTTGGGGGTTTTTCGAAACCTATTGAACTCAGAGTTGGTCCCAAATCCTTCCCAAATAAGCTGAATTATATGGCAAAGTTTCAGGCAATTTGGCCGACAAAAACCCCCCATGACGAAGAGAACAAACCTGCCGATAATACCCATTGTCACCCTATAATAGATTGACAAACAATCAAAATTTAAGAATTTTTCGTGCACTCTATGCAACGTTACGGCATATTGAACTTTTCTCTGGGAGAAAAAAAAGTTGCCTATCCCAAACATTTTGACCACCCCTGTAGTCTGTGGAATTACTTAATGAACTATTGAATGTTTTTCTTGATTTTTAAAACTATTTGGATGTAATTGTAGATGAAAATGCCAAAGCAATTTCTTGCAATTAACTCAAAAGCAATTTTGGGAAATTTATAAATATTCCATAACCGATTTTTGTAATATATTCAAAAAAGTTTGTTTTAATTCTTGAAAGAATTCAGCCATTCGGTGGAATCTTTTGAATAATAAGTCTTACGCATTTAAATTTTACTTAAGAGCTTGTCAGCTCTTTAATAGCACTATATCAGCACGCAACGTGGGTAAGACAAGTGGTTATTTGGCAGATCTCAAAATTGTCTACAATAAGAAAGGTCATGATCGCACCTCGTTTCTGTTGCTTATTGTGTATTATTACACTGCTGGATGCCTTAAGATATTTCTGCAAGATAGCCACCAAGCGGCAAAACTCGAAAGCTTAAGATTAATGCATACATTTGGCCAAGTTTTCCCATATAAGCTTTGAGCTCGTTCAGCGCCCCTTTAGACTCAATCGATTTCGTTTCAATTTTCCAAAACAACTGATTCAAAAGGTTAGGCTTGGCATTTTTCGAACTTTATGTTTTTCATATAAGTTTGAGCTACTCTACCCTATAGAGATTGTCCTAGAAATTCTTGCTGGACATTCTCCTGGAATTCATGCTAGAATTTCTTAAGCAATTTTTTCTGAGATACCTCCAGGACTTGCCCCAGAAATTCCCCAGAACTTTTCTCAGGAATTCCTTCGTGGATTTTGCCAAGTATTTCATCTGGAATCTTAAAACTGATTTGTTCAGAGATGTCTAGGAATTCCCCTAGTATATTTTCTATAGATTACTCCAGAGATTTATCCAGGAATTACTGTAGCGATGCTTCTAGGGGTTCGGTAGAAGATCTTAACGGATTTGAAAATTCCTCTGAAGGTTTCTACAGAAATTACTTATGGGATTCCTTCAGGGGGAGGGTCTCGTTCTGTACATAATTCCTCCAGAGTGTCTACTATCTGGAAACCAGGTTAAAATACACATAAATAAAAACTTTAACAAAATACACTGTGGATTGTAACTTTTCGGTGAAAATTCTGGTTATACTACAAGGCGATTGCAGTGTCCCTGTATAGAATATAATTTATCATGTCCAGTAGGTACTATGTTCGCTTGGCTGTCCAGTATGCTGACAACGTTACAGTACCTCTACCTACTGTGAATTTCGATGACTCGTCCACCCATTAGTCGTTCGATAGAAAGCTTGTGCACCATTGTACACCATTATTTATTGCTAATGGCAGTGTCGGTGGCGAAAAGCGCGATTTTTTTTCTCACTACTCCCACATCCGTGTGACGGCTCTTGGCGTATAATCCAATCCATAGTGTGACGTGAATGGGACGAAGACAGCATCGTCGTCGTCAGGTTCAGTTCAGACAGCTGCGATGGAACGGTAGAAGTGTGCAATGCAGTGGTAGTAATAGACAAGGTGGTGGTGTTGTTGAAACTGTGTTGGGAATCTATCGCCAATCTTGCCAGCTCCCACATGTCTCTGGTGCTGGTCTGCGTTCGTATTCGGTTTGGCTGTTGTTGACGGAGAGGAGAAGGCTTCGATCAATGGCGG
Source organism: Aedes albopictus (assembly GCF_035046485.1). NCBI lineage: Eukaryota > Metazoa > Arthropoda > Insecta > Diptera > Culicidae > Aedes > Aedes albopictus. Next base: position 41,420 of record NW_026917354.1, read on the forward strand.
GAGAGCAGTTACTATTCATGGAATGAATGAGAGGCCGCGCGAGAGAGCGAGTTTCTGTTACGAAAGTGTGACTCAAGATGGTGCCGATATCTGGAATTTCTGGGGGCAGTTGGTAAACAGTTGCAGGCGAGCCAAATGTTTAGATTGGGGAGTTCAAAATTTCTTACTGTTGTGCAGCTTGATGTGCTGGATAGAACAAGATATACAATGCAACCAGCTTGACTGAATTCGATGAAACTAGGTATTTAACAAGAACATGTTGAGAGGATATCTGAGTTGAATTCATTCACGTTTTCAGTAGCTTTTCGTGGTAGAAATTTTCTGAATGTCGTTGTTTGTAAGAACTGTCAGACCATGGAACATTTAACTCGTAGTTAACGCTTATAGATCACAATTTTAAGAAACAGACTTTGTTCCGGTTGGGATGTCACACTAGGAATAAAACGAAAGAAGAAGAATAACATACCAGCAGTAGTGAGAGGTTTTCATTAAGTATGTTAATTAATTTTAATGATGGAATGATGAAAAAGTTGTTGCTTAATGTTTCTCAATGCTCAAACGATTTCTCTAATTTAAAATACGAGTTGCTACCGTTTTCATCCCACAATGTGATTAATGTAATGATCGAATGGGCGTACCAGAAAAAAAATCAAACCGTTTCTAGTCCGTCGACGAAGACGAAAGACGATCGATAACAAAAACATTGTCTCGCGAGTCCCACGGTCGGTGGCTGACAGCAACAACGTCGACGACTAACATCGTAATGATGACGCGACGGCGTCGATGACAAACGTTTTGATACCGTACCAGCCCTCTGTTGGCCATTGCATTGTGGCGAGTTTAGAGCAATGTTGCAATGGATCTTCTTCGCGAGCATTCATTTAAGCATCTTCGCGATCCAAAATTCGCTGCTGTTCATTTTCTATTTTCGCATCGTGAATACAATTCAAGCAACGCGAATGAAGGAACGAACGAATAAATCAACACGACCACATTGAAAAGCATTCAAGCAAACGAAGCAAACGCTATTCGTCGTGGCATTCATTCCACCACGGTCTGTGTGCTGTCGGCGATGGCGCTGCTCGGTGCGAACTTTGACAACAGCAACTACCGTGCAGATTGAATTTGCGGACAATTTAAGGTATGTATACAGCTCTCAATTTCCGATAAAAAGATTATAAGAGATTTCAAACACAACACAACTGTTGATTTATATGCAATGGCATTAGCTTGCGAGAAAAAAATGCACATTTTAACACGCAAATGGAAACAATTGTTTAAAGCATTCAGCTGTTTAAAGCTCGATCCAGGACGGTAGTTTGTTTTCATTTCGGTTCGTCTTGGCCAAGTCAGCGGTGGAGTGTCATACTGCAAAAATGATCTGTTTTCCACGGTAATGTAGGCCCATTTTTCTTTCAATAATTAAAAAAAACTTAAGGGCGGACGGGACGGTCGAGAAAATATCCGCCATTGCTCTGTTGCTACTAAGATGGTAATCTCAGATTCTACTTCATATTTTGCAACAAAAAACTATCATTGTGTTTGCTCACTTGCAGTGCATATGCTGATTGGTTTTCAGCATCTTCAGTGCGATAGGTCTCGAGATTACCATCTTCAAAATCGCGAGGCAAATTGTTAGAAAGAGAGGCAAGATAGGAAAAATAACACGGCGTCCCGTTTCACCTTAAGCATCACGGCATCTCAGCGCTTTGCTGTGGATCAATCAAACCATGCCTGCATCAAACAGGGGAAGGTTTATTGATGGTGCCGCCGCGTCGACACCTGATCGCAATGAATGTTTTTCTTGCTCTTCGCGAAGAGCAACCAATGCGAATCGCACTGCTCTTCATTTTGAACGATCCATAGATCGGGAATGAAGTACCTTAGGACGATCGGGCTTTCGGTTCATTCTCCGATTACGAACAAAGCTACCGAATGAAGAAATGCGTTGTTCATTGAATATCATGCCAATGTCGAGTAAAATTCATCGTGCTTCGCCAGTTCGATCGCTGCTCAGCAACACTGGTTTAGAGAGATATATAGTACTGAAGAAATAGTCCGAGTTTAGGTCCGAGTTATTTATATGGAGCTTGCGCTATAGTGGTTCACGTACAGTTGGATTTGGTGATGATTATTTACTTAAACAAAAGATTGATAATAATGGATTCGGGCCGAGTTTAAGTGGGTGCAAATGTCACAGTAAATGACGGGTGTATTCTGAAACGTTGGCACATGTAGGGCAGTGGTGAATTCTATCTAGGTCATCATCTGGATGAATTTGAAAAATACATTCATGCGCTGTTCATAAACTATGAAAACTCATTTTTGACAATCGCGGACCATCCCCTCTCGTAGACTTTTGTCTAAATCCAGAACTATTGGAGCAACTACAGCAGGCATTCAGTGGTGGGCACGCTTGCCGTTAACCTTTAATGGATTTCGGACGAACATTTGCGTCTATTTCCACAAAAGTCACTTAAAAGATCACTGTCAATGTTCAACAATTTGCGAGCGAGGTGTATCTTTCTTCTTCTTCTTCTTCTTCTTGGCGTAACGTCCTCACTGGGACAAAGCCTGCTTCTCAGCTTAGTGTTCTATGAGCACTTCCACAGTTATTAACTGAGAGCTTCCTCTGCCAATGACCATTTTGCATGTGTATATCGTGTGGCAGGCACGAAGATACTCTATGCCCAAGGAAGTCAAGGAAATTTCGTTTACGAAAAGATCCTGGACCGACCGGGAATCGAACCCGTCACCCTCAGCATGGTCATGCTGAATACCCGTGCGTATCTTTCTATTGAGGCGTAAAAAAATAAATTTGAACTTTAAGTTTTCGAGCTATTGATGAGCAAACACAATATAACTGTTAACGGTTAACGAGAACTATCCGTTAAACTTTAAATTGCGTTCGTCTATCAATAACATGAAAACCAAAAGTTTCAAATTGAACTTTTTCCACTTCAATAGAAAGATACACCTCAGACGAGCTTGGTGGTCTAGTGGCTACCGCTTCTGATTCATATGCAGAAGGTCCTGGGTTCAATCCCTGGCTCGTCCCTTTCCTCCTACTTTGTATCTTTCTATCTACTTTCTCTCTCACTCTCTCTCTCCTACGTATTTATACATCTCATGTATATTCGTATGTTCGTAGCGATCGCTAGAACCAGAAACGGATTGAAAAAAGCCGTTTCCCTTCCAACTTTCATCACAGCACAGTGTCAATCTGTCATATAACGCCTACAAGTTATGCAACCAAGCGGACTGTGCCGCTTCACAGTAATCTTCACACAATCTATCGCTTTACGCCTGGCACCCTCGCACCAATGCATGATCCATGTGCCAAAAATAAACATTTCCCACCAACACACCAAGATCCGCATGACCTTGTGCAGGCGCAGAGGATTCCCTCCCCTTCCCCATTGACCAGCAACCTGACGCAGCAGGCGCCATTGTCGCCTAAAAATACAAGACCACCAACGCTCACACACTGAAGATGCCTGTTAGTCCCAAGCAGCTATCTCATTGGTTCCTTGTGTGAGTGTAGCTGATCTGGCGATACTGGAGTAGCAACTGCGGGCGGTCAATCAAGCTCAAGCTCAATAGAAAGATACACCTCACTTGCAAATTGTGAAACATTCATAGTGAATTTATTAGTGACCTTTGTGGAAATAGAAGCAAATGTCCGTCCGAAATGCATTAAAGGCTAACGGCAAGCGTGCCCACCACTGAATGCCTGCTGTAGTTAATCCAATAGTTCTGGATATGTTTCCTCCAGGAATTTTGCCTGTGGTTTCTCTTGGGATTTCTGTATGATTGCCCAAAAAGATCGATTTCCAAGATTCATTCTGCCCAAGATTTTCCCAAGGATTAATTTTGTCATTCCTCTTAAAATTTCTGCTAGGATTGCTCCATTCATTCCTGCTAGGTTCCTTTCAAAAAAGCTCAATTTTTTTTAACTATTCCTGCTGTAGGGGTATTTGATAAGATTTACCTAGGAATTCCTGCTGGAAGTTATCAATCGCATTTTGATGTAATTTCTAACGGATTTGCTCTTCAGTCTATTTATAACATAAGGAAATTTTCACAATTCTTCGACACCCCCTCCCCACCAGATTTTTTTGTATGGGAACCCACAAATTTTTGAAATGCGCGTTTCTCAAATCCCGTTTCCCCATAAATCCTTACCTAATAAATGGATAGCCCCTTATGAAGAAATCATAGAAGATAGATGGATCCCTGGATAAATCTCTGCAGGAACACTTGGAAGAGGTCCAGAATAAATCACAGGAAGTATTTTATTTTCCGTATAAATTCTGGAGGAAGCCCAAGAGGAATTCTTGGAGGCATAATCGGATGTAGTATTTTGCATTTTTCACTGCGGTAAATGCAATGATGTATACCCCTACGCCACATACTGGGAAGATCACGAACAGAGAACGTTTGACGTTTGACTGGTTCCAGATATAAAAAAGAAGAAGAATTTAGCTTTAAGTGATATAAGGTTGAATAATTAGATTTAAAGAGGCACGTTCTTACAAACTTTTAAAATACATACAATTCAATGATTAAAAAGCTGATGGCTACCCAGGTAACCACTAAGCATTTGAATAAGCCGTGTATCAGCCCGTATTACGCATTTAAAGTGCTTGCTGCCCTACATAAGCAGTTCGAATGCATAGCTGCCTTGAGTTAGCATAAGCTGTGCTGCTCAAAAGCTTTCGGCTGTTAATTAGCATTTCAACTGCTTGAAGTGGTTTCACTTGGGAGCATACAGAATGCTTTTCAACTGCTCTTTAAATGCTAGGAGCAAAAAGGTTGGGAGATATGTTACGTATTTGGCAACACATTTTGTCTCTCTCTTACAGAGCCTATGCTTCTGTTTACAAATTTGTTTCTTCATTTTCCCCTACTCATCCAAAAGCACCATAGAAAACATTACTGCAGCTGGATTGGATTGGGAACTTGTCCATCAAAAAATCATCAATTATTTATCATTTCGTCGGAAAATATGTGCCGAATAGGTGGATGCTTTGGTGGATCATAGGATTGTTTGAAAGAGGGAAGAAACAATCATATTCCACAGATATTTAAAAGAAGGGATCGTAATGCTCTACCACAATAAAATATCTCAATGTAAACAAGTTTTGGATGTTGAATCTGAAGCTGTTATCGAATCATTCTTTATATTGGCGATTAAATCAACGCACGCCACCGGGACAGCTTTAGCATCGTGGATCAGGAGCAACAGAATCCGAAGCAGATATAATTAATCAATCTCCGGATCGTAAGTTCAAACCTACATCATTACAAAAATCAGAAAAAACTACCACCTAGCACCGGCTGGAATATGGGAAGACGATGAAGCGGGGAAGCAGGCTGAGAGAACGAGAAGCAGACGTTAATCTATTTTTGTTTTTTTTTTTTGCTCGACGAGGCGTTACGCTTCTTTGACATTTCGTCACGACGTTCCTGAAGGGATAGCACTAAGACAGCCCGTTATTTTGCCAAAACCTGCTGTGAGGTAGCACTATAGGCGCATATACGGCTAATTAGCACTAAACGCCTTGTCGTAAAGGCTACTATAATGCTGAAGGAATGCTATTTCAAATGCTTACTGGTTACTTGGGTAGTGCTGACGATATTTTGTAATTAGGAGGCAATAGCATCTTTCAAGTCAGAATCCTGGTCAATGTGATTCCTTCTTTCCACATTGACCAGCATTCTAAAATTGATTATGCAATCGCTCACCCGAAGTTCGATTGCGCCTATGAGGGGAGGGAAATCACAGTAAGAAAGATCGTTATTGGTTGTTGTCAACAATCAACACGACGCGTATTCATTCGGATTGCTCAATGAGTAAATGTTGACTGGCATAGAGCTTCAGCTTGAGCTTGATTGACCACCCGTGGATGCTACTCCAGTATCGCCAGACCAGCCATACTCACACAAGGAACCAATGAGATACCGGGAACTAGCAGGCATCTTCAATGCATGAGTGTTAGTAATCTTCAATTTTAAGGCGCCTGTCACGTCAAAATGAGGAAGGGGAAGGAATTGATTATTGCAATCGCTTGTATCCACAGCAGACTGAATATACCTTTGCGTCTGCACAAATTCATGAGAATGTCGTAGTGTTGGTGGGTTATTGTGGCAAAGGGTTCACGCATTGGTGCAAGGATGTGCACGCGTAAGGTGAAAGATTACCCAAGTGACCATGCTGTTGAAGCTGTATGTATTGCATATTTAAAGCACAATATTGGCATGCATTGCCCCACATTAACCAATAAAGTCGAATTAATGTGGCAAGTGGCGCCACGATTTTACTGGTATAATCGTAAATCAGCAATAGTGGCGCCACTTCCCACTTTAATTCAATTTTAATGGTTTATATAGAGTAATGCATGTCAATATATGTGCGTTATTTATGCAATACGTACAGCTTCAACAGCGTGGTTACTTGGGTAGTGTGTTTTTTACTCTGAAGATAATGCGGTACAGTTCGTAGTTTGCATAACTCGTAGTTGTGTGAAAGTTGAAAAAAATGGAAATGGTTTTTTCAATCCGTTTCTGTTCTAGCGATGGTTATGAACATAAGTTGTATATGTAGAGAAGATAGAGAGAAAGTAGATAGAAAGATACAAAGCAGAAGGAAAAGAACAGGCTAGAGATTGAACCCAGGATTTTCTGCATACGAATCAGAAGCGATAGCCACTAGACCACCAAGCCCGCCTTTTATAGAGCAAATGTTGACTGGTATTAAGCCCAAAGCCCTTGAAAATAAATAAAAATCACGAAATCAATCACAAGTTTTCGAAACAAATTCCCTGGCCAAGTTCGCAGGGGTTGACAGTATTAAAGTGAAGGAGTTGCATTTTGATTATTGTAATGTAGTGTTCTTTAGTGAAACATATCACCCTTTTAACACTTTAATGCGCCTCCAACGGTTCATCACGAACCCGCTGCTGCAGATGGAGTATGGCTGATCATATGTATCAGACATCAGGTATCAGGTATCAGAAGGCCGGCTCCAGAGGCACGTTATCCTCCATTTGGGACATTTGTGCCATCGCCAAAATAACAGCCTATTTCATCATCTACCTGAGGGAAATGGAAGGAAAAAGGATTTGGATGGGGATAGGGACAGGTAGGGAAATAGGAAAAATACCCTGGAAGAGGGTACTAACGCACAAGCGTACCACAATGGGTTCAAACAGCGCCCTGAAAAGGGCACTGTAATAACGCATAAAGCGAAAGAGAGCCTATAGCTCTTTACCACAGCGGGTTAAGAACAACAGAATATTCTGAAGATTCAGGTTTCTGAAGTCAGTTTCACTTAATAAGTGTTTACCGAATACTCGGAAACGCAGTTGCGCGAAAACTGCACAGTTACATATCAAATGATACGAAGTTCCATAATCGGATTCACAGCTATCACAGGCAAATGAATCAGCTTGCTGAATATTCGCCATGTGATAGCTGAGACGGCAGTGGCCAGTCAATGCTTTGACCAGCATGCTGCAATTCTGCTTAGACAGATTAGTTAGATACTTCGCCACCCGTAGAGATGGCTCAGCACTATACAATTTGGTTTGACGACGTGACTCCAAACTATTCCAATATTGTCTGTGTTGAGTGACAGCCCAGGTGTGAATCTGAAGCTTAATCCAACACTTCGATATCGGAATAGCTGGCTCAGGGCCAATGAAGTCATGTGATGCTCCAGAGCGAGCTAACTCATCAGCCAATTCATTTCCAGCGATGGAAGAATGACCAGGTACCCATAGAAGGTGAACAGCGTTTGCTGAATTCAGCTCCTCGATTTGAGTTCGACAAGCGATAACTATTTTCGACCTGGAGTTGGCCGAAGCAAGTGCTTTAATAGCAGCCTGGCTATCTGAACAGAAGTATATTACTTTGCCCATTACGTGCTGCTGAAGTGCGGAATGCACTCCGCACATAAGAGCAAAGATTTCGGCCTGAAAAACGGTGCAGTGTCTACCAAGTGAGTAAGACTGATACAGCCTTAGCTCACGAGAATAAACACCAGCACCTGCTCGACCTTCGAGAAGGGAGCCATCAGTGTAACATACGATGCCGTCTGAAATACTTCTTTCCAAATATCCAGATGTCCACTCTTCCCGGGAAGGGAATTTCGTGGAAAATGTCCTATACGGAAAATTACAAGCAATTGTAAGATCACTTGGAGCAAGAACAATTTTGTCCCAATTCACCAAAAGTGAAAACAACGAGGTGTGTGTTGATGTGCGGTTCACAGGAGTTTCCTCTAGTAGACCGAGTACCCGTAGACGGTAAGTGCAACAAAGTGCTTCTTGTTTGAGATGAATGTGTAGTGGGGCTACGTCAAAGAGAAGTTCGAGCGCTGCCGTGGGAGTTGAAGAGAACGCTCCAGACATCGCCATTAAGCACATCCTTTGGAGATGGCCTAATTTTGATTGGACCGTTCTCACTTCGCCCTTTTGCCACCACACAAGACATCCATAAGCCAATATTGGCCGAACCACAGTTGTGTAAATCCATTTGATATACTTGGGTTTTAGACTCCAAGTTGTACCAAAAGTACGCCGGCATTGCCCGAAGGCCATACAAGCTTTCTTGATTCTGAACTCAATGTGAGGTGTCCAGGAAAGCTTGGAATCAAGAATGACTCCAACGTACTTTACCTGTGCAGTCACATCGATTTCAGAATCAAAGAGACGCAGAGGTCTAACGCCATTACGGTTTCGCCTTTCCGTGAAAAGAACAATAGATGTTTTACTCGGATTAACCGAAAGGCCATATTGGCGACACCAACCCTCAACTACCTGAAGGGCGCTTTGCATCAGGTCGAAAAGGGTGCTGATGCACATACCAACTAACAATGTTAGGTAGTCGTCGGCAAAACCATAAGTAGGAAAACCGCTATTATTGAGTTGCCTCAATAGCGTATCTGCTACGAGATTCCACAAAAGCGGTGGTAAGACTCCCCCTTGGGGGCATCCACAAACGCTCAATTTCCTAATCCCTGCTAGACGCAATGTCGATAAGAGATATCGGTTTTTGAGCATTTGGTGAATCCAATTGGAAATCATTGGAGATATACCATGACCCCGTGCGGCTTCCAATATGGCATCGAAAGGCACGTTGTCAAAGGCACCCTCGATATATAAGAAAACACCCAAACAAGATTGCTTTTGAGCGAATGCTTTCTCGATATCGTAAACAACCTTGTGTAAAAGAGCCACAGTGGACTTACCAGATTGGTAGGCATGTTGGTTCACATGAAGAGGCACGTTGGCCAGATGAACATCACGGATGTGATGATCCATAATACGTTCTAAGCATTTCAGAAGAAAAGAGGTCAAACTGATAGGTCTGAAACTCTTTGCTTCTTCATGCGACGCACGACCCACTTTCGGAATAAACTTTACAGTAATATCCCTCCAGGATTTGGGAATATACCCTGTAGCAAAACTGCAAACTAGTAGTTTTTTCAAAACATGTTTGAAATAATCAAATCCCTTCTGAAGCAAAATAGGATAAATCCCATCTGCCCCAGGAGATTTGAAAGGAGCAAAGCTATTAAGAGCCCACTCAATCGATTCTATAGTTACAATACTCCGAGCCGAAGCTAAAGAATCATAACTACAAGAAAAGACATCAGGATCATCCGAAGATGTAATATCCACACATCCAGGGAAGTGTGTGCTGAATAAGCATTCCAGGACTTCCTCATCAGAGGAAGTCAGATCGCCATTTGGCAAACGAAGTTTGTTCACCCGGAAATCCTTAGATTTCGCAAGGATTTTGTTTAACCGACTGACTTCACTCAAGCTGGAAACATTTGTACAAAGGTTTTTCCAGCCTGATCGTTCAGCAGACCGGAGAGCTCTCCTGTAGGCCTTGCGAGCCGACCTGAAAGCCTCCGAACCAGCCGAACGTCGTCTGTTCCAACTCTTTCTACATTGTTTCCTGAGTTTCGCCAGATCAGAGTTCCACCAAGGGGTTCCTCTTGTGATCTTCACAGACCGTAGAGGGCATGCTTCCATGATGAAGGTCGTTGTAGTATCAACGGCATCATCTAAATCACTTGGAGTGTCAATGGATGGTGAATATCCATGAAATTTGGCTGCAACCAAATCAGTATAAAGATCCCAGTCTGTTGACCGAGGATTCCTGAAACGCAATGTTTGCGAAGTAACATTTAAATTTCAAAAAAGATATAGCGATGGTCAGATAAAGATTCTTCATCTGACACATGCCAATTGGTCAGCTCGTGACTAATTCTGCTAGAGCTAAGTGTTATATCTAACACTTCCTCTCTAGCAGATACCATGAAGGTTGGGCGGTTGCCTATGTTAAGTAATGCAAGATCTGTACTACTTAAGTACTCCATCAAACTGGAGCCTCTCAAGTTAATGTCTGAGCTGCCCCAGATGATATGGTGAGCATTAGCATCACTGCCAACAATTAGCGGAAGGCCTTTTGAAGTGCAGTATGCGATGACTTGTTTGAAAGCATCCGTAGGGGATGGTTCATCATGCGGTAAATACACAGAACAATAGACGTATTTCCTGTTGAGGTTTCCAACAGATACATCAATTGTGATAGCACATACATCTCTGGTGGTTAGTTCAGAGATGAGTGTAGCAACTATTGCGTTGTTGACAAGCACACAGGCTCGAGGCATGACACGCGAGTTTGCCATTTCATGTTTACTGAAAGTGGCAAACACCGGGTTCACAAGGTTTCCTAGATAGAAATTTCCCTTACGAAAGTAAGGTTCTTGTACCAAGGCTACTTGGGCTGTACCATTTTGCATAAGTCTGCAAAGATTGATTATTGATGTTCTTTTGTGCTGAAGATTGATCTGAGCTATCCTAACCGCAGCCACTACCCAAACTAGGTAAGATTAAACTCTTCGCAACAACAGCACAACAAAAAACAGCAACAATAAAACCAAATCGGTATCGATTGGAAAACGCCAAAGGCGAGGATACACAGAATACACTGTGTAAATCGCATAATGCGAAACCATATAGGTGAAAATTTAAACTAATTAACAACATCTTCATAATCCCGCCCTTATTTAGCCTCAAGTGAGACTAAAGAAGGGCAGCTGATTGTCTCGGAGAAACACAAGGTCCACTGCACCATTGCTCCGGTTAGCGCAGTAAGGGCTACATACTGTGGAGGGCGCCCTGGTACTCCACAGGCTCCGTTAGCGGTTAGGTTTTTATTAGACCCCCCTAGCCATTCATTCCTAGGCACGGTAAGCATAAAGCCGCATCACACCATGAATTAGGGGTCACCTGTTGGTGGATTCTTACCACCGGAACAGGCGGTCCGTAGTGTTATTCTTAGCCAATTGAGACAATCGCTACCGACACTACACAGCTATCTAGGCTGATCGAGAAAAGAAGTTAATATTGATGATCAACTTCATACGGACTCGAACAGCCGTCAAATAGTAGTTGTGTGAAAGTTGAAAAAAATGGAAACGGTTTTTTCAATCCGTTTCTGTTCTAGCGATGGTTATGAACATAAGTTGTATATGTAGAGAAGATAGAGAGAAAGTAGATAGAAAGATACAAAGCAGAAGGAAAAGAACAGGCTAGAGATTGAACCCAGGATTTTCTGCATACGAATCAGAAGCGATAGCCACTAGACCACCAAGCCCGCCTTTTATAGAGCAAATGTTGACTGGTATTAAGCCCAAAGCCCTTGAAAATAAATAAAAATCACGAAATCAATCACAAGTTTTCGAAACAAATTCCCTGGCCAAGTTCGCAGGGGTTGACGGTATTAAAGTGAAGGAGTTGCATTTTGATTATTGTAATGTAGTGTTCTTTAGTGAAACATATCACCCTTTTAACACTTTAATGCGCCTCCAACGGTTCATCACGAACCCGCTGCTGCAGATGGAGTATGGCTGATCATATGTATCAGACATGCTCGATAAACACGGAGGAACCGCCGGGGCTCAGTAGAGTCTATTCCCAAGCAATAGTTCCAAGTCGGTTGGATTTGAGAAGGTTTTGATGATCGTTACAAATCCTAATAAAAGTATTATAGGATTTGTGACAGGTTTTGGAACCTTTTACAGCCAGCTGACTTCAAAAAGTTGTTTGGGCTCTGTTTCCCACGTTTCTCGGTTGATTTTGATCAGTAATTTATTAATGTCATAGTCGCTGTTTCGAATTTTTACAATGTTAGTTGGTCATATTTTCTTCAAATAAAGCAATTAAAATCGACCGAAGAATCAATAGTGGGAAGGAGATTTGCAGCACTTAATTGTGCTGATAGATTCGAAGCTAACGTGCGAACACTTAAACGCATTGTTGACGTCAATGCGTTCGACGTGACATTTTGGACAAAAACTGACTGCTTTTTATTAACTGAACAACGTTACTTGTGTATGACTAAGTTGACATTTCTAGACTACGCTTGAGAAAATTACATGGTTCATCTAGGTATGACCGATAGGATAATTGAACGAATTTGAATATTTTTAATAGTATTTGTAGCGGGATGAAAGTTGACATGAAATCTTTATTATTTTAAAATTTTATTGTAATCAACTGACCAACTTGGCGTATTTTTGTTTATCTCTTAGATGGTATTATGACACCAACAGAAGTTCATTTACATGTTTCTGTGGGTTTTGGACCGATGACAATTTCAGGACACAAGAGATGAACACAGAGAAGTAGAAAACGATTAGCGAAATCAAGGAAACAATTTGACACATTTGATCGACTATATTTTAACATACAGGGTTCGATTGATTCGATGAAAAAAAAAAAACAAGCATACGACAACTGATTTAACGAGAAGTAAAACATATTGAACCATACAACAAAATCAAACAAGAAGATAAACACACGCGTGACCATAACACAGGGTGGCCACCGAACCGGGAAAAACGGGAAAACCGGGAAAAAGACGGGAATTCAGAACGACCGGGAAAAAAGCGGGAAAAACCGGGAATTTGAGATGATTACCGGGAAAATTGTTGTTGAGAGAAATTTGGTGAACATATTTAAATTTTATACAATTTATCGATAATCTGTATAAGCAAACTAAATTCAAATTATTGATTTAGATCCTGTACAACCTTGCTTTTCTTGAAATTTTGCAAATTTATTATCGAATTTGTGAATAAATTTAAAAATTCAGTATCATTTCAAACATAAACAATTTCGTAAAGGATTGACCCTTTCCTTTCCACGATTTTGAACGACTATTTCTATGTCAAGAAAGCATTTCCGAAAAAAAAAGTGCTCGAACAAAACTCATTCTAAATTGGCCGAAGTTTTCGAAATCAACAAAAAAGTTTTACAGTTGTATATCATTAGTTGATTGTTTATCAATAGTTCTACTATTGAACCGTGTGTTGGTAGTTTGGTTTACCTAATGAGATTACAATTGTATTGTAAAAACTATTGCATCATATTTATTTAATTACGTTTGTTTTAAGTTTTTCGAACATCAATGATGCTCTAGAGCAACCAGAGGTTTAAATATTGAAAGTGAATTTGAAGAGAAAGAATGGTGTCTTTTGATCAGAATGTTTAATATTTTCGACGAACTTGAAACAAACGGAATTAGACGAAATAGTTTCCAGAATTTTATTGTAACCCCATCAATTTTAACTACTAACTACTTGTTTAAATAGTGGAACCATTATCAAAAAATCCAAAACACTATTAACTTACAACTATTTCAAAGTAAGCCAATTTGCAGAAAATGTTGTTCGGGTTTTTTTTTCGGGTACGCTGTTTATGACTGTTCAAAGTCGTAAGAAATATAAGATCAATACTTCATATATTTCTGGAAGCAATCACGTGATTACGTCTTTAGTCCAAATTTGTTTTCAGATTGGAATCGAGATTTAGGATTGGACAAATTTATTTCGGCTCGTTTAAGAAAGACTTAAATTTTCAGAAAGCTGTTCAAGTAAAATTTAAGTAAGTATTCATAAGCAGCGTAAGTACCAGCCAGGTTTTTCTGTTCAACGTTCACTTTACGATGCCACGAAAATATTCACCTAATCTTCAACAGGACCGTATTCCCAAAAACTTTTCTTCGATACACTTTCAACAGAAAAAAAAATATTAGTATTAGGAGCTACAGTATGTACAGGGGATGGCCAAAATGTTTGGGATAGGCAACTTTTTTTCTCCCACAAAAAAATTCAACATGCTGTAACTTTTCATAGAGTACATCAAAAAATCTCAAATTTTGACTGTTTGTCAACCTATTATATGTGCATCATTGGTACAAATTTGGGCTCGATTGATTAATGTATCGCAAAGTTAGAACCGTTCGGGTAAAACACTATTTTTTAGACAACTCATTTTTGAGCCGTCATATCTTGGAAACCAGTAAACCGAATTGAATGAAATTTTGAACGTAAACTAACAATATGTATGTGCTTCACCAACGATTAAAACATAAGCACTTTTAAACTTTGGAAAAAGTTATCATGGATTGGCACTTTTTGGATTTTTCTCGAAAAAAATGTAATTTTTTTACATCAATTTCAATAAATTTTAGTGTTGATATCCAAAGATTTTCCACTTCTGTTCTCAAGTTATCTTTAATCAGATATATTACAGCCAATTAAGATTGAAGAAAGAACACATTTAGTAATTTTTGTGTGGTTATGTAAATTGGACTTATTTTCCTCTATATGGGTAAAAATTTCAACCCGGTATAACTTAATTCGCCGTGAGAAAATATTACATTTTATAACGTCGTATTAAGTATCAATATATTGTTGATAAACGTTAAAAATTTCATTCAATTCGGTTTACTGGTTTCCGAGATATGACGGCTCAAAAATGAGTTGTCTAAAAAATGGTGTTTTACCCGAACGATTCTAACTTTGCGATACATTAATCAATCGAGCCTTAATTTGTACCAATGATGCACATATAATAGGTTGACAAACAGTCAAAATTTGAGATTTTTTGATGCACTCTATGAAAAGTTACAGCATGTTGATTTTTTTGTGGGAGAAAAAAAGTTGCCTATCCCAAACGTTTTGGCCATCCCCTGTACGTGGACAGTACTTTACTAACACAGTAAGATCCTAAAATCGATTCGCTTGATTGCATATTCATCGAATTACTACACTAATATAAAATGATTTATGTAAAATTTGTTATAAAAGTAAATTTCTGCAACTTAGTAAAACATATTTGTTCAGCATTACACATGGTTTCAGCCTGAGACGAGACCGGACAACTGGCTTCTTATTATTCTTCTTCTCTTCCAATATGTTTGCTGTTTATTTTCATTTCGCTTCGTTCGTCGCTCGGGCCAGTGTTGCCAAAAAATTTGTTTCGCTCTTTTACGTTAAATATCATTGTATAATTTTTAGGCAAAGTGAGAGATAGGACAGATAGTACATAAATACGGAGATTCCATGAATGTCGTCACGTTTTTGGGGTGACAGAAATGCTTTGGAGTGTACGGTAATGCGATTGAAAACAGATTCCGTAAACTTTAATATGGAGCTATGTTTCAATGTACGACCTCGCTATAAACGTGCACCATTTGTTTTTTTTTATAAAGATTTCTAGATTGAGTTTAAATAAGGCGCCCTCTAAAAATTACGTAACGCTCTAGGGGGTGGGGGATCAAAAATTGTCGTTTGGCGTTACGTAATAAATAACGCTGAAAGGCGAAAGTATGATCGATCCTCTCCTCTTCAAATTGAAGTGACAAGATACAGTTTTGATAGTGCTTTAAACATGATATAATTTTTTGTGAAAATAGCTTTAATTGAAAATCTGAAATCAAACGGCATATTCTAAGAATGAAATAATCAAATCATGTAAGCATAAGTTCAACTTTTCCTCTGATTTTTTTTTATCATTCATTACGATTGCAACCTAGCGCGATGCTGCAAAGAACTCAAAAGTTGTCAAACCATTTATCTAACGCTGCATAGTCGATCGTTCCGCTTTATTACCAACGACGGAAGCTCATCCTCGTGACTCACACAAAAACGCACCCACTGAGAACAGACGAGAGGATCTTTCGGGAATCTGTAAAACTTAAGACCTCGATGCTTTGTACCGTTGTGGAAACAGCCAAACGCCTGGCAATTCATGATATTCACACAGATGAAAACTACTACAGCCCTTCAAAATTTGATTGAAGCAAATAATCAAACAAACAAACAAACGCGAAGGAAACAAAACGCACGCTGACGCGAAACCTGCGGCAGATCAGTATTTTCAATAGCTTTTGACAACACTGCCCAAACGCGCTCGGGTGCGGTCGGGTGGTGGTTTCAATTCTGTGCTTTTTTTTAATGGCATAAAATCAACCAATCAGCAGCTGGTCCGTTTTGGCCCCATATCGAGCTACGGTATTGACTGGTCTCGTTTCAGGTTTCAGCTAAACTTTCGTTTTTTATAATATGTTTTTTTTTTTGAGAAACAGTATTAGTATTTACTAGTTAAATGCATAATTTTGAGTGGATTTTTTTTACATTGTTCCAATTTTTATGTAAAACGGGAGTTGGGTGTTACATACTCCAAAAATGTCCATTTTCAAAAACCGGGAAAAGTTGAAAAATCGTACCGGGAAAACCGGGAAAAAGACGGGAATTGCAAAACTAAAATTGAGTGGCCACCCTGATAACACTACATAGGCAAATCTTGACTGACTGACCAATGGAAAACTTTCCAATCTTCTACCGTAGCTTTCTGAGTCAGTTGCAACAGTGTCTTAATGGATATCATTTTCCGCGTACGGCTGGCAAACTGCTTCTGAAAGATTACGTACTCGTTCCTATCATCGGGTCTAGTGTAGAGGTTTCAACTCTATTCAGAGTGCAGCTAGAAACCTAGCAAAAAAAAAATCAATCACAAGTTTTCGAAACAAATTCAAATACTAATTGAAGTTCTTGCTTTTAAAACCAGACCTTAAGGAGAAACTTCAGAAAATACAAACATGTCTGCCACAATGGCCGACCTGGTTCCATACTCACATTTTCAAGAGCACCAATCTTGAAAATTCCTAAACAAATACTCGCGGCTTGGTTCGATGCTTCGATCATCAGATTTGTGCCTAAAGTTTATATGCAAAATTGCAATTGGATTTCCTGATGTTTCACCTTAATCTACCCTGCTATATATGTAGGGTATGTGTGCCATCAGTAATCTCACGTTCCCATATTCATCCTTTTCTAAAACAAGCGATTACGGCACCGATTGATTCCGTTCTTTTTGTTTTCATAAGTGCTCGCTTCTAACAAAAAATACAAAAATAAGAAACAAAACAAACAGCGCTTCAATCATTTGTTTTTCGTAGGATGAAAATGAGAGCCACATGCTTAATAAGGGAACCAACACTCTACACCAACTTAAATAGAAATGGTTGGCCAACTAACATTTCTTCACTTTCTCTCGTTCGACGTAGCTTTTGAAGAATATTATGAACGGTTAGCTACCCCCAAGGCCTATTCATTGGTTTTCTATGCAACTACGATTGTTCTGGTTAATCATGGTCGTGGAGGAGATGCTAATGTTACATTACATCATAATTAATCAGATATCTTCTTTTGAACACGTTGTTCAAAATTAGAAAAACTGACAGGTACATACCTATAAATTTTCACCTATCCATATGTTGCTTTTGTATTCACACACCGTCCAAACGATTTGAAGCATGGTGCTAACTATGACTAGTAGTTCTAGCGTGTGTACTTCTCGTACACTGTATGACCGCCGGCGCTGTGCTAGTGCTATTGATATGAATGCCTCGTCATACGCGAACGTGTAAATAATAACAACCGCGTGCATACATACAAATTGCTCCTAGAGAGTATAGCAGGGAAACAGATAATAGCTGCAGCGGCAAGACAGGAAAAAAAAGCGAATCGCTTAGCAAGCGAGAGTGTTCACAAATGCCGGCGTTTTGATCGTGATTCAGCCGGCCCGGCATAGTACCTAGCCTAGCTGCTGGCTGACGACGACCGACGTCGACGTGTTGTGGTTGTGACCTTGCTCCTCCTTCTTCTATGTTTCCCTTTTACCGGCGGAACGCGCGTAATCAGTAGCCAGCAGCAGCGCCAGCGTCGCCGTTGTTTTCACACATGAATATGGTTCGGTACGGTGGTGAGCTAATAATATAATCGTACAGCCGCGAGGAATCCCATCAAGACTGGGCACGGTTAAGTTTGGACACCTATAAACTATCCGTGTATTTCTCGATCAGTTATTCAAAACGTCTTAGGGGCTGTTCATGAACCACGTAGAACAAAATTTTGGCCATCTCAGACCTCCCCTCCCCCCTCGTAGACTTTCGTCCATACAAAAATTTTGAAATTTGTTTGAAGCGTAGACTTTGGCCAGACACCAACCAATTCCTCCAGAAATTGCTTAATGAATTCTTACGGGAAATTCTGCAGGAATTCCTCTAAAAAATCCCTCGGGAATTTCTTTAAAAATTCTTTTACAAATCACTACATGAACTCTTCCAGAAAGTACTCCAAGAATTCCTTCAAGATTTCCTTCAGAAATTTCTTCAAGAAATTCTTGAAGATATTCCTGGAAGTATTCTTGTGGGAATTCTTGGAGAAATTCCTAACAGAATTCTTGAAGGAATTGCTGGATAAATTCCTAGAGATTCTTGGTGGTATTTCTGGAATGGATTGTTGGAGAAATTCTTGGCGGATGTAGGAATTCTTGAAGGAATTCCGGGGGGGGGGGGGGGGGGGTGGTTAATTTGTATTCTTGTAAATATTTCTGAAGGATTTCCTGGAAAAATTCCTGCAGATATTTATTGAAAATCCCTGGAGGTGTTCCTAGTGGAGTTTATAAAGGAAAACCTGGCAAAATTCCTGGAGGGATTTTTGTAGGAGTTTTTGACAGAAGGATTGGAGTAGGTCTTGGAGAAACTCTTATTAGAGTTCCTATAGTAATTAAAAAAAAAATCTGGAGAAATTACTGGACGGATTCTTGGAGGAATTCTTAGCTGAAGCCTTGCAGAAATCTGGAGAAATTCTTGAAAAAATCCTGGAGACATTTTTGAGGGAGGTTTCCTGAAAAATTGCGGAAGTATTCATGAAGAAATTTTTGGAGGATTTTTTGGATAAATTCTTGAAGGAATTTCTTGAAAAAATCCCTGGAGGTATTTCTGGTGAAATTCTCGACGGGATTCTTGGAGCAATGCTTATCAGAAGTCTTGGAGGAACACTTGATTAGTTTCGCGGGAAAATTTCTTTAGGAAGTTTTGGAGGAATTCCTGGAGGAACTCTAGGCAGTTGTCTTAGAAGAATTCCTGGATAAATTCTTGATGGAATCCCCAGAGATATTATAAGAGGAATTCCTGGTGAACTTCCTAAAGGAATTTCCGGAATAATTTCTGGGGGAATTTCTAAAGGATTTCCTGGCATAATTCCAAAAAAAAATCTATAAGGGAATTCCTGCAGGCATTTCTGAAAGAGTTTCACGGAGAAACTCCTGGAGTAATGCCTGAAGGAGTTCCTGGAGTAATTTCGCGAGGAATTTTTGTCGTAATTCCTTAAGTAATATTTAGAGGATTTTCTGCGAAAATTATTGAAGATGATTAAGGAGCTCCTCACAATCGATACGTTTGCGTTTGCATGATAGTAGTTTGAGAAATTTCCTATGCAAAACCTGTTAAAATAACGTAACCTCAAATATTGTTCAAACAACAATATCATTTATAGTTATTTCATTGTTTTGTATTGTATTGAAATGAAATTAAGAAATAAGCTTTTTTAAAAGTAAACGTTCATTTGAACTTTTCAGGCACTTTAACTTATACGAACTTCGATATATGAAAGAACCAATAAAATAATAAAATCAATTAGTCACAATCAAAGCTAATGTGCACTTATCGTAAGCACGATATGGGCTTGGTCTCTATTGTAAAAAGTTACGATATATCTACTGTATGTTCTATTGTGAACCATAAAACCTATTAAATGTTATTAATGTTTACTTTGTAACGAATGCTAAATCTATTCTCTGATAAAGATTAATGACATAAACACAAATAAACTGTCCAAAATTGATCGTGCACAGATTCTAGCTTCCTTTCCTAGTCGGCGAAAGCACACACTGACGACGAACCGTTTTTTGCCCACTTTGCCCCCGCCGCGACCGATGACTGTTGTTTTCATTTGGGTTTCTCTTTCTCTCTCTCTCTGTTCTGTTTTTCAGCAGTGCGGTGCTGCTACGCGCGCGCCCGTAGTCGAACTCGTATCCTATTAGTTGTTTTTACCCGCAACTAATATTGGCCACGGGAACGAAGCTACGCTGGTGGAACCTGGCAGCCACAATGTCGGTGCAGCAGTACTGTCTACGTTGGAACAATCACCAGCCGAACTTCATCTCCGTCTTCTCGACCCTGCTGCACAATGAGAGCCTGGTGGACGTCACACTGGCTGCCGAGGGCCGACAGCTGCAGGCCCACAAGGTGGTGCTGTCGGCGTGCAGTTCCTACTTTCAGGTGAGTGATGGTTGCTGTTGTCTCCATTTCTTTATTGTTGCCGCACCGTTGGCGTACTACATGAATGGTGTAGAGCACTGGAGTCATTGTCGTGTCGTAATAGAAGTCCAATGGATAGCACCAGAGCCAGAGGAGTTGGTACCGCATATACAATTTCGCAAAATTGTGCAACTGGGATTGGGGTTCAGGTGGATAAAAAGGCGTTAAACTTTTTGTAAACAACCACGTTTATTTTGATATAGGGTGCGGGCACCGGTTTTGACCAGTCTAAGGGAAATCATTTTTATTAAAATAACCAATAATCCAATGACAACTACCAATGTGTTAAATGAAAGGTTTCAATCTATACTTTATTGGAAAAATGCAGAAATCAAGCTAATACTTGATTTTTGTATTACAAGTGGCACAGGCCAAAATAGAAGCATTGCCGCAATTTTGGCCATATTCTCAGCTTTGGTTTCTATTTTGGCCAATCACGTGTATTTCTTATGGGAGTGGCCAAATTAGAAGCACCCTGGCCAAAATAGATATATGGGAGCTGATTTTTTAAGGAATATTATTTTTTTCTTCCAACTTTTATTCAAAATGTAAGTTTTCACAGCTGTAATTATCATATTATATTAGAATCTACTAGGGTAGAAGCTTCAGTTTTGGCCAGTCCGGAGTTTTGGCCATAGTGCGGTATAGAGCCTGTTGCGATCTAAATCGGTTTAAATTTGTTTTTTACTAGTAGATCCTAATACAATATGATAATTACAGCTGTGAAAACCACACATTTCGATTAAAAACTGGAAGAAATAAATACAGGGTGTTAGGTTCCTGAGTGCAAACTTTTTAAAGGGTGATAGAGAACCATAAATGGTGAAAAAAATTGTTCTACACATATGGTCAAATCTCAACCGTTACGTAGTTATTGAACTTCCCATGTTTTTGACTATTATTGCCTTAACTGGCAATAACTTGAAAATGGTCAAACTTATCGAAGTTTTTTTTACCCTTATTCGAAAGATTATTGAATTTTCGATCAAATGGCATCTTTGAAACGATTGGTTTAGTTAAAAAACTAAGTTTTCTAGAGCAAAATAATTAAAAATAGTGTATTTTTATTGGTTTTTGTTAATTATCTTTGATACATGCGTAATAAATTAAAATTCTTTCTTCGGCAAAGTTGTGGCCACTGTTACACTCTACAATTCGTTCTTTGACACCAAACTTCTAGTTCTTATCCTTTTCTTGCAATTTTGATTTAAAAGTGCGACACAATGCGCAAAAAAGTGCTTTGGGGCCGTTCATAAACCACGTAGACTTTTTGGTGGGAGGGGGGGGGGGGTGTGGTCTGGCCAAAGTCTACGCTCCATACAAATTTCAAAATTTTTGTATGGACACAAGTCTACGAGGGGGAGGGGGGGGGTCTGAGATGGCCAAATTTTGGTCTACGTGGTTTATGAACAGCCCCTTTTCATGACAGATGCAAATTTATGATCTGAAATGCGATGGTAAAATCGAAATTGCAACACAACGATAAGAGATAGAAGTTTCATGTCAAAGAACAAATTGTAGAGTGGAACAGGGGCCACAACTTTGCCAAAGAAAGAATTTTAAATTATTACGCATTTTTCAAAGATAATTGACAAAAATAAAATAAAACACACTACTTTTGAGCTTTTTGCTCTAGAAAACTTAGTTATTTAACTAAACCAATCGATTCAAAGATGCCATTTGATAGAAAATTCAATAATCTTTCGAATAAGGGTAAAAAAACTTCGATAAGTTTGACCATTTTCAAGTTATTGCCAGTTAAGGCAATAAGAGCCAAAAACATGGGAAGCTCAATAACTACGTAACGGTTGAGATTTGACCATATGCGTAGAACATTTTTTTCACCATTTATGGTCCTCTATCACCCTTTAAAAAGTTTGCATTCAGGAACCTAACACCCTGTATATTTCCTTAAAAAATCTGTTCCCATATATCTATTTTGGCCAGGGTGCTTCTAATTTGGCCACTCCCATAAGAAATACACGTGATTGGCCAAAATAAAAATCAAACTTAAGAATATGGCCAAAACTGCGGCAGAGCTTCTATTTTGGCCAGTGCCACTTTTAATACAAAAATCAAGTAATGGCATGATTTCTGCATTTTTCCTTCAAAATATAGATTTGAACCTTTCTTTTGACGCATTGGTTGTTTTCATAGGATTATTGGTTATTTTTATAAAAATGATTTCCCTTAGACTGGCCAAAACCGGTGCCCGCACCCTAGTAAAAAAATAATTTATACCGATTTGGATTGTAACAGGCTTAATATCGCACTATGGCCAAAACTCCGGGCTGGCCAAAACTGAAGCTTCTACCTAGAGGCTCTATTTCATTCACTTTTGGTGATTCCATTGCTTGATCATCACCTATGATCAACTACCTATGTTAATTGGCTTCTTTAACGGTGTTGAGATAATTCGATATTCTAAATCTGCATGTCAAACTGAGCCGCAATCCAAATTTTCATGAATTTTGGAGTCCGGGAACCTATTTAAAAATCAATTTGAAGTTTGTATGGGAGCGATTTGTCGAATCGCCCCTCGTCGCAGTTTGTACTGGGCGGAGCTGTCGAACAGCTACCTAGCTGTCAAAAGGTAATTTCAAAAAATCACTTCGAAATTGATTTTAGGTACCAAAACAAATTTTAAAAATCTGAAAAAAATCATAGTGACTCAGACTAGGGGAGGGACAGCTCTAATATTTATTAGCAGTATTAAGCTGTATTAGAAATATTAATCCCAGAGTAAGTAAGTCATGCTTATTGAACTAGTACGATTTGAAATGTCAGCAACAAGAAATGCGTAATTTCATAGGTTTAAGATTGTATGAATTCGGATGCATATCGCTATTCTACAGTACTGCTCACTCCCGAAGCAAACAGGCCGGAAATATCGCTAGTGGACCATCAAACTATAGTACCATATATGGTACCTCGTATTAACATCAACGTCCCAATAGTTTGTATATACAATCATCAAAAGCACACAGCTCATTCCAGCTGAAATATTACTGAGAGTCCACCTCCGGATCAATGGCCACTATCTAGATCAATATTGAATTAGCTAGGCCCAACAAGCTTGAACTAGCAGTACCTAAAACGAAGCTCAAAACGGCATTGGAGTACAACATGTCATAATAGTAAAAAGATTCCCAGCTTCGTGAATGCCAATTTCACATTCTGGAAATATCAAGGAAAATATAAACAGTTGAAACCCGGAGTCAGTAGTTTTTCTTTCATATTTATTGACTATGTGCATTTGAATATAACGAACAATTTTCCACGATCACCTCGCGCTTAGGACTTGAAATTAAAGTGCATAGAATCTCATCTGACGAAGCCACCTTCTTGACCTCCAGCGACATGGGCTTTCGAAAGACATTTCCAAGAGTGCAGTAAAGCCATAGACTTATGGTAAAGCTCACGTTATTTTCACAGCTAAAATGCAAAATCGAAAGAAATTAGGGTTTTTAATTGAACAAATAATAAAACATCGACGAACCGTTTCTCCATCTCTTATTTTCTTGACAGCTGGTTGTTGTTTGAAAAGTCATGACATACTACACAAAAAATGTTTCGGTGAACATGAAGATTAGGAAACTAATATTTATTAGCCGGTATTAGGCACTGTCCCGCCCCTAGGACTCAGATAAAGGTGCTCTTTCGTATAAAATCAAAAAATCAATACATTTTTAAAAATTTATAAACCCAATTATGTTCACAAGTTGTTGCTATTGAACAAATCTACGAAATGTTCTTTCCCTGTGGCCATAATGTTTGCCACTATTATTTTGTCTGTCAGCAAATTGTCTTACTGATCATTGCTCATTGATCATTGATCATTGATCATTTAACCCGCGAGTGATCGCGTTGTTGTGTTTTGTACAATACGTTGAAAAAATCTCACTTTTTGAACTCGGTGGTGAACTCCAAGGATTCTTCAAAGAGTTTCTATATGGTTTTACTTAAAGATGATTTATCATAGAATTTATGCAGGAATTTCAGAAACTCATCTAAGAAAATCTACAGGAATTTCGTAAGAATACCTATAGGATTTCCGAAGAATTCTTCAAAATTCATCTACTCTAAGAGTTTCTCCTGAGATTCCTTCAGAAATGTTTGGTAGCATTCCTCTAAGAACTGCAAATTCTTTCGAGAAACCTTTTGAAAAATCGTTCCATCAAGTATCTCAGAAAAGATCTTCTTCAGTATTTTTATTAATAATTCCTTTAGAAATTGCTCCAAACAATCGTTTAAAAAAATTCTCTGAGGATTCCTGGTAAGGTCACCGTGCACTGAATAATTTTACGATCCCAAATCCATCCTATTCGAAAACAAAGCGATTACGGCATTAATTGATTTCGTACTTTTTGTTATCATTGGTGCACAATTTTAACAAAAAAAATACAAAAAATATACAAAACAAAAAAAAAGTTTCATTCTGTTGTTTTATGTAGGATGAAAATAGGATCGTGTATGCTCCAGGAATACCTTGAAAATGACTCGAATCTTCCTTTGAGTAATTAATGCAAGTTCAAGACTCACAGAGGATATCCATCTGGAATCCTTCATTCCAACGTATTCTTAAGAGATTTTTTGGACGAAAATTGTAATTGTAATTGTAATTGTAATTGTAATTGCTCAGTCCACACCCAGGCCGACCACTGTCAGCCCATCTGCTTGTAGGCAGATGTGGACCTACTAAGCCTCCCCCGTTAACATGTCCTACACCGAATTAGCACACCGGGATCTTCCACAGGCAGGCGCTGGCGTTACCAGTCCCAACAAGTGTCAGATACATTAAATATATGGGGTAGAGGATGTGGGAATAGGATGGGAAGAGGTAGAAAATAAAGAGATAGTAGAGAGGTTTCGATTTTGTTGCTGAAACGAGAAAAAGAAAGAATGAAAGAATGATAAAGAACATTAGCGATATGTTCATAGATTATGATTTGGTCGATAATTTCTCATCTATTTTGTTTCCATATCGTTACATCGGTGACCATTTTCATCGCCTTTCTAGTTTTTGTTAGGGCCATCTCGCGTTTTTTCGTCATGTCCTCTTTGCCGGTTGGCGACGTTCGGGATGTAAGTAGAAAAGCATGCATTTAATATGATTAGTACGACAGTAATTGTGATTGCTCAGTACTTCCAGCCCATTTGTCCGCAGTACATATCAGGCATCCCGTTTCAACAAGTCCTACACAGAATACTCCATTGCATGGTGACGTCATCAAGGAATCGCTACCTTTCTCTCCTACGGAAAATTAGAAAACAACAGGACCAACACCTGTCAAATTTGACAGGTACTGGTCCTGTTGTTTTCAAACTCTCTGAAAGAGCGAAAGAGATAGAATTTCGCCGTGAGGTGGTCTATTAGAAACCCGGATATCTCACAGACAGTCCTAACTAGTGTCATATAAGTTCAATTGAGGATAGGAAGCGGCGAAATGAGAAGACAGTAGAGAAGGTTTGGTACATTGGTAGCTGTGTTCATGTGATGTTTGTCTGACATTGAAAAACTATTTTCCGTAGGTGTTTAACTCTCTACCCCAAAATTAATACCAGAAAAATAACTGATCAGATGTATAGTTTGGCAATTCTATGTCCATACATCTTTTATCAAGAAGGAATAATGTTGTTTACTGTTATAAAATAATTCAGTTAAAGGGCAGCTAATGCATTGTAATCCAGAATACTAAAAAGTGTTATTATATTTTACCAATAATTTCATCCTAATCTTGACCCTAACATAGTTATGCGCTTAGTAACCAATGACCAAAAATAGTCCTAATCTTGGCCCTAACATAGTTATGCGCTTAGTTGGACAATGACCAAAAATAGTGTTGTTTCGACAATAGTCACATACTATGCCCTACGACATTGACGATTCTATTGTCTATGGCTCACCTATTTAGCGCCACCCAGCAGGGACTTGGTCTGGTACCCAATTCAGTATATTCGCTCCACGTAATGTACCGTACCTCTTTCGATTTGTGATATATTACGCGGAACATTACTCTCTTCATTCGGATAGCGGCTATGTAACCCATTGGATTAAAAACCTCCATCAAACATGAAGCGATTAATCGGAGACTGAAGACTCTATACCAAATTTGGCTCAGAGACAGGTAATCAGTGAAGTCAGTTTTTCTCATTTGTCAGAGACGATTGATACGTATTAAGACAAACTTTCCACTGCATCTGCCAGCAATAATCGGTATTTGATCAACATTTCGAGTACCTACCCCAATTTACACAAGAATGCCAAGGATCACCGCTCATGCTTTACAATACAGTTGGAAAAACTAGAACAACACCTGGCCACAATGATGCATAAACCACTAAAGCGGACCGGAAGTGTCGGTGAGCCAGCCCCACCAGATTTTTTTGGACGAAAATCCCCTGGAAAATTCCCTGGCCAAGTTCGCAGGGTTTGACGGTATTAAAGTGAAGGTTATTGTAATGTAGTATTCTTTAGTGAATCATATCACCTTTTTAACACTTTAATGCGCCTCCAACGGTTCATCACGAACCGGCTGCTGCAGATGGAGTATGGCTGATCATATGTTTTTGCATATTCATCAGACATGCTCGATAAACACGGAGGGACCGCCGGGGCTCAATAGATTCTATACCCAAGCAATAGTTCCAAGTTGGTTGGATTTGAGAAGGTTTTGAGGATCGTTATAAATCCTACTAGAAATATTATAGGTTTTGTAACAGGTTTTGAAAACTTTTTATTGCCAGTTGACTTGAAAATGCTGTTTGGGCTTTCTTTCCCACGTTTTTTGGTTGATTTTGATTTACTACTAAATTTACAATAATTTGAGTAATTTACAATAATTAAATATATTTAAATTAGTAATTTTATCAAACAAATTTGTTTTTTTTTTAATATTACAATGATATCCAGTAATATTCTCTTTATATAAATCTAGTAAAATCAACCGAATAGTAGGAAGGAAAGTTGCAGCACATAATAGTGCTGATAGATTCGAAGCTAACGTGCGAACAATGGATTACTGCACGATACTACTGGCCTGCTTGCTCTCACACATGGTTAGACGTTTGAGCGGTGACGACACCGCTCAAACGCTAAATTATCTTTGGGAGTGAGCGGGCCGGCCCAAGTTCGTGCAGTGGACCATACTTTAAAACTTTATTGACGTCAATGCGTTCGACGTGACATTTTGGACAAAAACTGATTGTTTCTAAGCTGAAGGACGTTACTTGTGTATGACTAGGCTGACATTTCTAGGTTACGGGGAGAAAATGACTTTGTTTATCTAGGTAGGACGGATAGGACAAATGAACGGATTGGCTCTGTTTTAATAGTTAGGTTGTTTTCGTTTCTCGTATCATTGGAAGCCCATGCATGTTCAAAACTAGTGTCTATCATTGGGGATGGCGCCAGTGCTGTAGGTGGCTACCAACATAGGTGTTATCGCAGTAAAGGTTGTTGTCTTCAATTGGTATTTGACCATAATTATTTCAACTATACATTTTACATAATATTTCTTGGAGATAGCATAGGCACAGTTGTCAACATAGACAGCATTTTGTGCTATGTTATTTCCAAGAAGTAATAGTAAGGATATAAACATTCCTGGTGCTTCAGGTTTCGCGGGTAAAGATTTATTCTGATAGCTTCATATACTTCACATGACTGATGGTAGACAGACATGACTAATACATCTACGGGATGGAAAATGCAAAATTTTGATTAAAACTACTTAGGCACAATGTAAAAACTAGTGTTAAATTGGGCAACATAGCCTATTCCGTCTAAACATTGGTCTTGGTAGAGATGAAATTTGAATAACGGGTTCAGCCTTGACAATCAAGCTGTCACGCAGCTCCAACTGAAAACCCATAAAAAAAAAAAAAAAAAGAAAATCCCCTGGAAAATTATCCAAAGATTCTTGCGGTATTTCTACAAAGATCTTCTTAGGAACCCCTGCAAAGATTTCATCAATCATTTATGCAAGTATTTCTTGAATAATTTATTTAATAATGGATTCTACGGAGGATTACTTTTAGTATTTTCCAGAAATCGTTTAAGGAATTCTACCAAGGTTCTATTCAAAATTCTAAAGGAATTCGTTCGAAGATGCGTTTAGAAATTCGTCCCGAAATTTCTTCAGGATTTTTTCAAAGATTTCTTCAGTAGTTCACCCAAGAAATCCTGTGGCGCTTTCTCCAAAGATTCGTTCAGAATGTAGTCAAGTTTTCTCTTAGATTTTTTTAAAATGATTTCATCAAACAATTCTTCATGTATTCCAATAGAAAATTCATACTTGATTGCCCCAGGAGTTTTGCCAATAATTTGTACAAGAAATCTTTCATTCCAATAATTTGTACCTGGGAATTCCTTCACCCAAGGTTTTCTTTATGTAAAAAAAAGACAATTAATTACACCGTCTTTGACCTTGCAGCCTCTACAGACTGAACAATACTAACATTTGACAACGGACAACACATATAACACCCAGTGGCCCAGTGGAGAATTTTTCGTCCGACGAAAAGTTTTCCCCGACTGGAGCGGGAATCGAACCCACACTCCGAGGCTCACGAGACACCTAAACGACTGACGCCGCTAACCGCTCGGCCACGAAGTCCCATTTCTACAATTACTCCTCCAAGCGTGTCTGAAGGAGATTATTAAAGATTTCCAAATTGATTCCGTTGGGACTACCCCACATGATACTTTCAGCAATTTCCTTGAGGAATCCTTTAGGAATTCCTTCAAGGATTTTTTTTAGTTCTTTTTGTAATGCCTCAAACGATTTTTCTAAAACTCCTTGTAGGACGAGAACGAGAACCTTCCTTCAAGCATTAATTTAGTTATACCCGCAGGGGTTTCTTCAGATTTTTTTCAAATACATGCCCAATAGCCGAGGCGGTAAACGCCCATATAGCCGAGGCGGTAAACGCACGGGCAGGGATGCGACCATTCATTTGCAAAGATTTACATTCACTTGCTATTATCTCAGTTCAGAAGCATGCTATCAAAAAAAACAATGTATGGATGAATTTAACCTTGTAGTTTTGTCTGAAAGTTTGCCGAATAACATTGGGGTCGCACACGTATACCAAAGTCGAGAGCGAGCTGTGAAGGCAACTCTCCACAGCGTGAATGTAATTTATATTCACCGCGTGGAGAGTTGTCTTCACAGCTCGCTCACGACTATGGTATTCGTTTGCGACCCCAATGTTATTCGGCCAACTTTCAGATAAAACTACAAAGTTAAATTCATCCATACATTGTTTTTCGATAGCATGCTTCTGAATTGAGATAACAGCAAGTGAATGTAAATCTTTGCAAATGAATGGTCGCACCCTTGCGTACGGGTATTCAGCATGACCATGCTGAGGGTGACGGGTTCGATTCCCGGTCGGTCCAGGATCTTTTCGTAAAGGAAATTTCCTTGACTTCCTTGGGCATAGAGTATCTTCGTGCCTGCCACACGATATACACATGCAAAATGGTCATTGGCAGAGGAAGCTCTCAGTTAAAAACTGTGGAAGTGCTCATTGAACACTAAGCTGAGAAGCAGGCTTTGTCCCAGTGAGGACGTTACGCCAAGAAGAGGAGAGGAGATGCCGTAGGGAATCGTCCAAAGATTCCTTATGCGATTTTTTCAAGTCCTCTTTCACAACTCCTTCAAGAATCCTTTAGGCATTTCCAGTAAGGATTGAATCTTTTTCTCGTCTGTTTTAGAGTTTCTCCAAGATTTTCTTAAAGATACGTAACAAAGATTACGGGTCTCTAGTCAGCCTAGGGGTTAAGGCTATGGATCGCCAATCCGGAGACAACGGGTTCGATTCCTGTTCCGGTCGAGAAAATTTTCTCGACTTCCTGGGCATAGTGTGTATCATTGTGCTTGTCATACAATATACAAATTCATGCAATGGCAGGCGAAGAAAGCCCTTCAATTAATAACTGTGGAAATGCTCAAAGAAGACTAAGTTGAAGAGAGGCAGGCTAAGTTCCACTGAGAACGTCGAGGCATAAAGAAGAAGAAGAATGTAGCAAAGATTCCTTCAGGAACGTCTTTTCTTCCATATAATCCTACAAGGACGGACACATTCATCCTCAATGGAATACAAATTTCCTCAGGTAGTCCTATAGAAATTCCTCCAAGAAAAATTATGAAAATTATTTGAAAGATTTTTTTTATTCGCGAATTTTAGAGGAATTATTTGGGGTTTCCGCTATTGATTTCTTCAAGAAATAGTCCAGGCATTTCATAATACATTCTCCCAAAAATCCCTGTGCTTTCAAATTCTCTTCAAGATTCATTTACTTAATTCCTCTTCCTCATAGTACTAATAGCCTAACATGTGAAAAAGCCCAGGTGATTTTTGTAAACAAATTTGTTTCAACCGCGCACCGCTATCAGGTAGAAGTAGAATACCCGTTACGGAATCTGTTAGTAGTAGGTATAGGTTTGCGTGGGTGGATCGAGATAAGACCCACCGCAACCAAAACATGTTGTTTACTAACAGAACGCTCTTGAGTTCTGTTTTTGCTAGATTTCATAAAGTTTTTTTTGTAGTTATCCTTTAAGAATATCATCAAAAATACCTCCAAAACCAATGATTATTTCCGGAATACATCTTAGAACGCATGCATCTAGAGAAGATCCTTCAAGGATTCATTCAGAAACTGCTCCAAAAAATCATGGAAGTATTTCTAAAAGGATTCCTTTGGGAATTCCTCCAAAATGCCCATAAGGACTTGTTAGAATCCCAAAATGGCCACCACAATGGCTAACTTTGGCACCTACTCACGATTTTAAGCGCACAAATCTCTTCGTAAATAAAACCAGTGCACCTGCTCTTTTTATTTTAAGCTTATTACAAGTGAGCAAGAACAGAATAATAAAATGCACTGTTGTTCAAAGTTTGGTTCTTGAAATTTGTGCGTTTGAAGTTCTGATGCACTGTTGAAGCGGGATTTCAAGACCTTTGTCCTTAAGGAAATCTCCCAAAAATTGTTCAAGATATGGCTCCAAGCATGATTTCAGAAATTTAAAAAAAATCATATATTGCAAGAGTCCTCCATGTAGAAATCTCTAAAGGAATTCTTGGAGAACTTCGTTAAGGTGCATTTGAAGGATTCCTTGAAGAATATGTAGAGGTATTCGTAAAAAAATGCTTGAAGACATTACTAAAAAGAATCCTAGAAGGAATTTCTATAAAGATTCGTGGCGAAACTTTGTAGCTAACTGGTAGATAAATTGTAAGATATCCTCAAAGGAATTCTCGCAGAAATCAAGGATATTTGATGAAATACTTGGAGGAATTTCCTAAAGGTTTCATGAAGGAAACCTGGAAAAATCCTTGGATTCCTAATATGAATTTCCAAAGCAACACTTGGGGGACTTTAGAAGGAATTCTCGGACGAATTATTGAAAAAATCCTTGGACATTCACTTTTGTATTTTTCAAGTCGTTCAAGTATTACAAAAAAATGGAAAAATTTCACAAAAGTAGAGTAAAGTGGGGCAAAAGTTCGAGTGAGGCAAGAGTTTCTTTTGGAGTTTTTGTGCTCAATTCAAAAATTTTCTTTCGGATGTCGAGGTTGTTCGAACCCTTTTTGAAAAAGAGTCTTTCACTCCAAAAATTATGAAAATTGAGCAATATTTCGAAAAGTTATGACAAAATGCTGGTTTTTGATAAAAAAATTGTAACATGAGATGGTCCTTCCAATGCATGGAATGGAATTGTAATGAAATCGAATACGATATTTTATTTTGGGGCGTAACTAGGTATATTTTGAAGATGCTTTAGCATGTATAACTTTTTGCAAAAAAGATTTGGAAATCATATTTTACACATAGTGGGGCAAAAGTTCGAATTGTGGGGCAAAAGTTCGAGTCATGTGGCAACTTTAGGTATAAACTTAAAATTCTGCAAAATGTACATATTATCTCTAAGCGTGATGGAATTAGTGAGAAGATTCGATCAAAGTTTGAAAAAAAAAGTTGTTTTATCTGCATTTGGCGGAAAACTACTAATTTTTGGTGTAGTAAGTTTAACCCTGATTTGGGTAAAACCCAGATCGAATTTTAGAGTGTATTCCCGTTCTAACATCAAATATTAAGTGGTTTCAGGTATTCCTATTACCAAAGTGTCAAAATAGTGTGCTACGGTTAGCGAAATTCCACAAACACTAGATTCGAACTTTTGCCCCAGTGGTGGGGCAAGAGTTCGAATAAAACACACACATACAAAAAGTGACGTAACTCAAAATCGAAAAGACATTTGGCGTAACTTTGTTCAGCAAAATTTTGGCTCATGGATGGTAGAATCACCACACGTTTTTTTTTTATCTGCTTCGATTTTTTGAAATAGGTTGAATTTTCAACTAGGGTCGAACTTTTGCCCCACCTTACTCTACCGTAAATCTGCAAAATGATGTAAGGGGCATTTCAATTTTCGACGTATTTTGGGATGAAGCTGGTGAAATAACAACACTGTCGTATCCTTCTCTATTAGAATGCAAGACCTAGTCATAATCTAGCCCCTACGAAAGAAAACTTAAAAAATTACCAAGAGTTTGATGTATAACAATAAAAAATGTGTCAAAATAGTCAAAGTTACTTTGCAGAATTACGGCAGCGTAGAAGTATCCTTTTTGCGCTAAAATATTGTCTTGCTAAAACTTAAAACGTATTTCAGAATACTGAATGCAGTTTACTAGAATTATTCTGATTGATATTTGATTGTTCTTGGTTATCTTTCTGAAATATAAGTTGAATATTTACATACCGTCAAACGGGGTGACTTGCAACGGCGGGGTGACTTGCAACACTTGATGTCTTCTGTCTATGTTTATCAAAAAAACATAAAAATCGGACGTTGACATACCAAAACTCAGTTGAACTATAAAGTGCACATACTATCTGAGTAGTAGCCATGATTTTTACTTCTATGAAAATAGTTCCAACAAAATATTCATGAATTGGCTTCTTTAACGGTGTTGAGATAATTCGATATTCTGAATCTGCATGCCAAATTGAGCCGAAATCCAAATTTTCATGAATTTTGGTGCCCGGGAACCTATTTAAAAATCAACTTGAAGTTTGTATGGGAGCGATTTGTCGGATCACCCCTTGTCGCAGTTTGTACTGGGCAGAGCTGTCAAACAGTTGTCCAGCTGTCAAAAGGTGATTTCAAAAAATCTCTTTGAAATTGATTCTAGGTACCAAAATGAAGTTCTAAAAATCTGGAAAAAATCATAGTGGCTCAGAAAAAGGTGCTCTTTCGTATAAAATCAAAAAATCAATACATTTTTCAAAATTTAAAAACCCAATTTAATATTAGTCTGAAAGAGTAACAAAAATGTGAGCCTCGAATCGTTGCCTGCAAAAGAATGAAAACAAAATTTCCCAAAAATAATATTCTATATGCGGAATCTATACATAATGAGCTATAAGAATTTCCATTTTACTTTATACAAATATTACAATATCTTTGTTATAGTCATATGTTTTGAAATATTGTATCTAGACGGGGTGACTTGCAACACTCATTTTCTTAACAATTCAAAGTCCAGAAAAACGAAATATTGTTGTTTAACTAATAAATTACCATCAAAAGTCTGAAGGATCATCGTATGAACTGAAGAATACATGAAAACTTATGTTAAATTAACAATTAGTAACTTGGTGTTTTTGAGCCCAATATTTCCATATAAAAATTCACAATTCCATTTCCTATGTAAAAACAAATGTAAAAATAAGTATGTCAGCCCAAACGATATCACAATAGTAGCAAGAATACATATCAAATATGCTTGAAACTTAAAATTAATATCTGCGTGTTTGAAAAGGGATTTACATTGGGTGTTGCAAGTCACCCCGCACGACGTCTTGTAAAAACGACCTTATTTGGCTTTTTCAACATGAAAAAATCAATCAATCTATAACTTGTTCACTTTATTTTATATTAAAACTATTACAAATAGTTTGAATTTTAAAATTGAGTTTAATCAACATTTTTTGTTAGTTGAAGCTGAAAAGTGTTGCAAGCTACCCCGTTTGACGGTAATTGACTTTTCTGGAGGTTACCAGTATGCAGTCTTTTGACTTGAAATACGTTGATTGGAGTCCTCTTTCATGCAAGAGTGAAACTAATAAAGGTTGTGATATAACATCTTAATTTTGGACAAAAACTTCTGTTTTCAACACTGATCGTGATATGGGTTCTGACACAGTCATGTGTAGCGCATAATTGGCAGTAGCGTAAAATGTTCGCATATCTTTCCAGACTATACCTACTTTGCTGCGCTTCAGCAATCACATTCTCTTCGTGTTGCAATTCGTTTTTCGTTTGTTTCTCTATTGACCCTGTAATTTTGTACCGCTCTATGTTAAGTCGGGTTCCTACCAGCCACTAGCATTCGACTCCTGGGCGGCATTAGCAGTCAGGGGGAATGACACTTCCTTTTTTTATCTGTATTAACTAGATTAGTTCTTAACTAGTTCATCTCGGGACCCACGCTTTACTTCTCTTCCGAAGAAAGAACTCACATTTTGTGAGTTTGTTGGGAGTGGGATTCGATCCCAGGTCCTCGGCGTGATGGTCAAGTGTTATAAACATCTCACCAGGACCGCTCCGCATGACATGACACTTCCTTTGATAATGATAACCGAAAAATCCGCATTTATTCGCTGCTGTCCGTCGTTAACCGCTGCTCGGTTAGCAGCGGTTGACGACGGAAGTATCGGATAAATACCAATTTTTCGGTTAACGAAGGAAGTGTCATTCCCCTTGTTATAAGTACTTTTCGGAAGTCTCATGGCATTTATAGGACACATTCGCATAAAAGATGCTGATTAGGCTGTAGTTGAATAATCCACTCCTCATTTCCAACACACATTTAGCTTCGGTTGCTTATCGGCTTCTATTGAGTAACTATCTCCCGATCACTATGAAACCAAATTCACGTTTTGCTTTATCTTCACTGCTGCTGTTGTAGATGTGGTACTTCAATAAATTGTTAGCGACGGGATCCAAGTTCCTAATTCGTTGCCTTCTTTCAATTCAGGGTAGTTTTATTATAAAAAATCGAAACTTTTGACTAGAATTTTAAAGTATTGCATACTGACTTTTTCCTTCTCTTCTCCTGTTTACAGT
The DNA here is from genome assembly GCF_035046485.1 of Aedes albopictus. NCBI lineage: Eukaryota > Metazoa > Arthropoda > Insecta > Diptera > Culicidae > Aedes > Aedes albopictus. The sequence continues at coordinate 77,101 of NW_026917354.1, forward strand.
CCTTGTTCACCGCCAATCCCTGCCAACATCCGATAGTGATACTAAAGGACGTGCAGTACAACGACCTCAAAACGATGGTAGATTTCATGTACTACGGGGAGGTGAACGTGTCGACCGAACAGTTGCCCCAGGTGCTAAAAACGGCAGAGATGCTAAAAATCAAAGGCCTCGCGGAGATGCCGGACGCTTCCGCGGTGTGTAAGGCCGACCCGAGCAAGCTCGAACATCCGGACCTGGTGGGCGCCGGCCTAGGTCCGGGAGGAACAGGCGGACCAGAGTCGATGTGGGGCAGCGCAGAATCTCAACAGCAGCAGGCCGCAGCCCAACAGCAGCAGCAGCAGCAGCAGCAGCAACAACAGCAATACCATCAGCAGTTACAGGCCCAACAGACCCAGCTGCGAAGGACACCCTCCCCCACCACCAACATGTCGCCGGCGGCACGGCGGAAACGGTTAAGAAAAACCTCAACCGGGTCGGGTTCGCTCTCTACCGAACGCATCCAGCAGCAGCACCACCAGCATCAGCAACAACAGCAGGAAGAGCACGGTACCAACGCGGACGGAACGATAAACATCGTGCCGCATCTGCACATACAGCAACAGGTTGATAACATATCGTACAGCACCGGGCATAGTGCGCTGGCGTCACTTGCCGGGGCGGCCGGCGGAGCTGGCAACAACATCCGAATAATCAAGGAAAGTCCCAGTTCCGACGTGGACCAGCAGCAGCACGAATCGTCGCAGGAGAGCGTGGACGAGGCGGGACACCACATGCCCAGTATCATCGTGAGTATAGAACCCCCCCAATTCGTAATACGAAAGTTTCCTGATCCGAGCCTAATTGATTTATCTGTTTTGGGCACCTTCGTCGCGGTGTTCTTTTCTCTTCCGTTTCTTTCTATGGTAGAAAACCGAGGACCTGAGTGGTGTGACGCAAACGATACCGATGGACATTTCCGCGACGTCGACTAGCGTGGCGGCAGTCAATATCCCTCAGTCGCAATCTCAGCACAGTGGTGAGTGTCGTTTTTTTTTTCTTTTTGACTGTTCATTTTCACACACACGTGCGTTTCTCTTCTACGGAAAAGCTTTCTGTTGTTTCCCCGATCTTCTATTTTCTGTTGATGTATCGATATTTTGATGTTCCATAAGGAAAAGTTTTGAACGGTCATCAGTCTTATTTCTGTTTGTTTTCAAGCGCTGACCAGTTCTCAGATGTCATATTTTTCGCTTTGATTTCTGCTACCTTTTCACATAATATTTAGATCAGTATCGTTCAGTACCTAGCGTTTTATGAATACAATTCATTGGAATTGATAAGAATTTTACCTACATATCTTTAAACATCATTTCAGTTCCCTGGCCAAGTTCGCAGGGGTTGACGGTATTAAAGTGAAGGAGTTTCATTTTGATTATTGTAATGTAGTGTTCTTTAGTGAAACATATCACCTTTTTAACACTTTAATGCGCCTCCAACGGTTCATCACGAACCGGCTGCTGCAGATGGAGTATGGCTGATCATATGCATCAGACATGCTCGATAAACAGGAGGAACCGCCGGGGCTCAGTAGAGTCTATTCCCAAGCAATAGTTCCAAGTCGGTTGGATTTGAGAAGGTTTCCACGATCGTTACAAATCCTAATAAAAGTATTATAGGATTTGTGACAGGTTTTGGAACCTTTTACAGCCATCTGACTTCAAAATGTTGTTTGGGCTCTATTTCTCCCGTTTCTCGGTTGATTTTTATTACATAGTAATTTATTAATGTCATAGTCGCTTTTTCGAATTTTTACAATGTTAGTTGGTCATATTTTCTTTAAATAAAGCAATAAAAATCGACCGAAGAATCAATAGTGGGAAGGAGATTTGCAGCACTTAATTGTGCTGATAGATTCGAAGCTAACGTGCGAACACTTAAACGCATTGTTGGCGTCAATGCGTTCGACGTGACGTTTTGGACAAAAACTGACTGCTTTATATTAACTGAACAACGTTACTTGTGTATGACTAGGTTGACATTTCTAGGCCACGCTTGAGAAAATGACATGGTTCATCTAGGTAGGACCGATAGGTCAATTGAACGAATTTGAATATTTTCAATAGTATTTGTAGCAGGATGAAAGTTGACACGAAATCTTTATTATTTAAAAATTTTATTGCAATCAACTGACCAACTTGGCGTATTTTTGATTATCTCTTAGATGTTCAGAAGTTCAGTTACATGTTTCTGTGGATTTTGGACCGATGACAATTTATGAACACAAGTAGAAAACGATTAGCGAAATCAAGAAAACAATTTGACACAGGATCGACTATATTTTAACATACAGGGTTCGATTGATTCGATGAAAAAAAAAACAACATACGACAACTGACTTAACGAGGAGAAAAACATATTTCAGTAACAAATTTTGAAAACGACTACACCATTGATTATAGGTCGTTTTCAAAATTTGTTACTGATTTAACCATACCACAAAATCAAACAAGGAGACAAACACAAACCGTGTGACCATAACACTACATAGGCAAATCCTGACTGACTGACCAATTGAAAACTTTCCAATCTTCTACCGTATCTTTCTGAGTCAGTTGCAACAGTGTCTTAATGGATATCATTTTCCGCGTACGGCTGGCAAACTGCTTCTGAAAGATTACGTACTCTTTTCTATCTTCGGGTCTAGTGTAGAGGTTTCAACTCTATTCAGAGTGCAGCTAGAAACCTAGCAAAAAAAAAAAAAAAAAAAAAAAAATATCTTTAAACATCATTTCAGGTGTGCTAACAATGCTAAGTGCCGTTCATAAAACCACGGGGACCGAATTTTGACCATCTTAGATATCCCTCTCCCCCTCATAGACTTTCATCTGCCACACAAAAATATTAAAATTTATATGGAGGCTACACTGCATACGTTGGCCAGAACAGTCCAAAATATACAATTTTCTATGAAATTCTATGGAATCAATCGATACCTGAAACATGAACGTTTATAAAAATTTATCTACATGCATTTTGCCATAAATTATTAAGACAATTATGCTGGTAATTTTTTCGTTGTTTTCGTTTGGATTGATATTATACCTTAACCTTAAATTTCGCCGAATATTCGTTTAGCCGAATAACCAATGCATTTGAGAGATCTTAGAAATCCCTTTGAGGATTTCTCCCGAAATTCTATCCATGATTCTTCTTTGAATTTCTTACGGAATTTCTCCTTGGATGTCTACCGCAATTTTTTCCTCAATTTTACGCATTATTTTAATGAATTCTTCCGCGAGTTCTTCCTTGAATTCCTAGAGGTTTGACGTGGAGTTTCCATCTATTGAAGGTTTTCCAGGATTTGCTCCCAAAATTCCTTCCGCGACTACGCGGTGTTCCTACCGGGACTTCTAAGACTTGTTCCTGTGATTTATAACAGAGTTCGTCTTAGGAACTAGGACTTCTGCAGGAGTTTTTCACCGGATTCCTTCCGGAGATCCTAACAAAATTCTCCCAAAATTCATTCTGGGATTCATTTAATGGCTCTTCGGGAGAACTTTCCATTATTTTCTCCCGGGATTTTCCTAATGTTCTGCAGAAGTTCGTCCAGAAAGATTTTGTTGTGTTTACCTTGGAGTTCCTTGCCAGATCTCGCCGTAGTTCACCCGGAAGTTTCTCTTAAAGCTTACCAGAGTTCCTCCCAAAAGTACCCCCAAAGTTTATCTGCAATGTCCTATTTTTTGTTAATATGTTCCGAAGTTCTTTTTGCTATTTCTGCAATAGTTATTCTTGGAATTGCTCGCTAGATTTCACCAAGATTTCTTTCGATACTTCTATGGAAGTTTCTTTAAAAAACCTCAAAAATGTTAAGAGAAATTCCAAATGCAACGCAATCCGGACAATTTCCGGTAAATACTTTTGGGAAGAACACTAAGAGTAATCCTGAACAAAAAAATTCAACCCAACAAGAATTTTTGAAACCAACATCGAGGAAAAATGCCGGAGCCCGTGGCGCAGTGGTCAAACGTTCGCTTCACAAGCGGATGGACATGTGGTTCGGTCCCAGCCTCAGCACTTCGTCAGCTGCTCTTCATCCCGAGAGCGGCTGGCACTAGACCCTCTTCTGAATTTACGGACCCGGATAATTGGATATCGACGAAAACACAACTCATAATTCTTTATTATCGAGATTTTCAGTCCTCGGCTGGTTCATCTCGAGGAAATGTAGGCGGAAACTCACGATAATTTCTTGCACAAATTACAGGAAACACTCTAGGAAAAATCTCGTGACAAACTCTGGTGGCAAATCCAAGAAAACCTTCGAATTGAACTTTTACAAAAAGCTTAATTCATAAAAATAATCCGGAAAGAGCTTTAGTAGGAATTTAGAAAAAAACTGCTGTCGATATTCTGACCCTTCGAAAATCTCTGGGAAAAAGCCGACAGCAACACCGGAAGGAAGTGCGGAAAATAATTGAAGCGGTATCCCAGAAGAAACATTAGGGAAATATCCTTGGAGAAACTCTTGTGGCGGGATCGCGGGATAAACTCTGAAAAAATCCCATGACAATACCTATGGAAGAAATCCTTAAAAAGGTATCTTGCAAGATCCCTGTGAAAATATCGGTCTGAATTTAGAAATCTTGAAAAAAAAATCAAGAAAGATTTCCGAAAAGAATTTCTTGAATCAAAATAGCAACCTCCAGGAGAAATTTAAGAAAGAGTATCAGGCAAAATGCCGTAGGAATGTACATTCAAGAATGTAACTTTATATACGAATAAACGTTGTTGAGATTCTTCTTTACCAAGAACTTGTTTTTAGTTTAGAGACCAACAACAAGCAGCGCATGAGACGATCTATTCTACATTGTACCACGAAACCTAACCTGAACATGTTTAACAAATCTCGAGTCTTTTGGACAGATCTAAGCAAGAAAGAGTTGACTAAAAGGTCGGCAAAGACGAAAAAATACAATAATAAAAAACAAAACAAATGGCGCTTATTAGTTTTGTTTTTGTTAGGATGAAAATGGGAGTACTATGCTGAAGATGGGTTTCGTTCCCCTGTTAATACACTGTCTATAATCGCGTAGCTGCCCCATATGAATAGGGAATCCAGCAAATAAGGGACTGATATGCAATCATAGGCATTACAAGTAGTAGAGTTATTTCTTAGCGATACCACTATGATATGTTGATTCGAGCTAATGACTCCCAGTTTGTTGCAATCAAACACGGATTCTTATGCTTTCATCCGACGTTTCGGACACATTTATTATTAATCTCTAAAAAGAAAGCACAATAAATGTGTCCATAACATCGGATAAAAGTATTTTGTTTGCAACAGACTGGAAGGCAGTAGTAGTATTCGCTACTTTTTTTCACAGAGAACAGACATCCAGGCTAGAACAAATTGCATTCGGAAAGCTGTGTAAAAATTTGAATCTTTACTTGAGTAAGGTTGCAAACCAATACACGATGGCAACACTAACGCCACCATACACCATATTGCCACAGTCAGTGGTGAATTGAAACATTTCAAGTGGTGAATTAAATGAGTATGGGAAATTAACCGATTGCAGCGCCACGCTATTGCCACTTGTGTTGTCGATTTCAAATGGCCGTTAAATTCCTTACACAGTTTCGGAACTGGACTTGGATGTCTGTTCTCTGTGTTTTTTTATTCATGCGACCTTCACAAGATCGATATGTTTTACTTGCTGTAAGGTATACTTCAGAATTGTCTTACAAAGTAGCGTAAAGGTAAAAGGATCGTAGATCACGTGAAAAGTGAGGTTTACGAGACGCCACTGATCGGACATTATAGGAAACTTCGCCTAATGCTGTCGTTCTATTAGGTTAGATAAATCCGTTCAAGAATATTCACATCGAAATCAGAAATTTAAGTTAACTTAAGCTTAAACTCGATTTACCGCCCGTTGATGCTAGTCCAGTATCGTCAGACAAGCTATACTCATACAGGGAACTAATGAGATATCTGTCGAAAACCTACAGGCATCTTCAGTGTGTGAGTGTTGGTGATCTTCTATTTTTAGAAGATTTTCTATTATTATGGCGCTTGCCACGTCACGTTGCAGGTCAATGTGGGGAAGATGAAGGAAGTGATTATTGAATTGTTTGTATTCACGGCAGACCAAATATACCTCTGCGTCTGCAGAAATTCATGCAGATGTCGGAGTATTGGTAGCAGAGGGTTCACACGTTGGTGCATGAAAGTCAGGCGTAAGGTGATAGAATTGTGTGTTTATAATTCTTAAGTTGATGCGGCACAGATCGCTTGATTGTATAATTCGTAGGCGTTATCTGGATATACATGAGTTGTATATGTAGAGAGGAGGGAGAAAGTACATAGAAAGATACAAAGTAGAGTAGGAGAAAACGGACGGACTCGAGATTGAACCCAAGATCTTCTGCATACGAATCAGGAGCGGTAGCCACTACATCACCAAGTCCTTCTAAGTTCAGAAATTTGCTGCAAAAGTTTATACAGAAATTTGTTAAGGAATTTCCTTTCAAGACTCAGGCACCGATAATGTTCGCCAAAATTACCAGTACACTAATATAAATTTGCAGTCATATCCAAACACAAATGCACAACTCAGCAAAATCCGTTTGGCTTGTGGAAAATTTCTGCATTTTTAGATAGCCAACGATAGAATTGCGCAACGTTGGTACCCGTCCCATCAATTCCGCGCGAATTTTGCATCATACCATCATAAAAATTCAAATTTCTCCCTCAAGACTGAAGTCATATCACACTGCAGTAGTGTCGCCTGTCGCCAAAACGCCGCCCGTTCCAGCTCGAACAAAGTCCCATTTGGCGTGGATATTATTATCTCATTGATTCAGACATCATCGCGTTTCTGTCATCGATCGTCTTCACCACTTGATATCATCCCCTGCTGGTGTGCTGAATTAACAAGGGGCGAAGCCAAACGAAAAAAAAAACGTAAAAATGTCCAAACCCCCATCCGTGTACCAGGAGGGCACCCGGACAACTACTATAATATAATCGGGCAGACGAGACATTGTGGATCGTGATGCCCCCGGCCCGTTGGAGGTTTTTGTCCATTATTCGCCGCGTTCCTAGCCGCCCCGTGCAAATGCGGATGGACAGGGCTCACGAAAGTTCGATTTCAGTGCCGATTTGTTGTGCTATTGCTTTCAGCTTGTTTTATATGCATAATTTTTCACGAGTTTCTTCAACTCGTTTTTTCACAAACCCACAGAATTTTTTTCTTCCTCGAATTTTGGTCCCAATCCCCACCATTCCCGTTCCCCGTTGTTTCGTGACGAGCTCATTTTTGAATTCATAAAATTTTATTAATAAATATTTTTATTTTTCATTTGCTTTCTCATGCATAAATAACGAGCTGATTTCGTCATATCTGACTCATCCTTTGGCTGTCGTCGAAATTAAACATTCTCTCGCGATTCGACGCTGAACTGACCCCTCTCCATCCACCTGCTGCCTCATTTGTTTTTTCTCTATCTCTGTGTGTATTTTTTTTTTTTGCTTTTCGCGAAAACGCATGCAATCGGGCGGAATCACACCTGCTACTATAAGGCGGCCCCCTATGGAACCGAGTTGCCAACAGGAGGACCGTTGGATGGGGTGTCGTTGATCATCTTTAAAAGCAAGGATATCATCAAGTCGTTTGAAGAGCTTTCCTTTTTCCCACAACCTTTATAACTACCGTTTACGCCCTGAAAGGTTCAAAACAGTCAACCCCTCAAGTCCCTCTGAAACTCCGCATGGCCCTACCTTAGAACCTCCTTGCCAGTCCAAACTCCCATAAAGCCTTGAAATCCTTAAGTACAGAAAGAAATGTTTTGTTGTGACATACCATTTCAAACCACACCCCACTTGACGGTTCAACCAGTAGTCACCAATTTGGCATGTTTGTTCCCCATCTCCATCTTCCCCGCGAAGCCGGAGCGGACCTTTCTGACGACGAAACTGTTGTTGTTATACCTACTACAGACCTTGTAGCTCGGATTGGAACAAAGCGATCCACCTCGTCGTCGCCGGCGTTGTCGTAGCCGTTCATCGCGCGCGTGGTACAATTTGCATATGTGTCATCCACATGGTTCCCGCTTTGCCAATTATACTGTTTTTTTGTCCTTCTACTCTTCCCGCCGTGCCGTGCCGTGCCGCAGTGCTGTTAGTTATCGTTGTCCGCTCACTTGTTGTAGAGTGCGTAGGGGAGAGGGTCGTTTTCTCATCCTTGCTTTCGCCGTGTCACCTCACCGTCGTCATCGTCGGAATGTTTGTGGAAAAGGCCAAAAATTATAGGAACCACGAACCACCACACCTCACCGTCGTCATCGAAATCGTGACCAAGGGGATGGAGAGGGAGAGAGACACTGGTTCATTTGGGCTTTCGCAATTGTATACCTACTGTTGTGAATGGGGTGAGATGGGCCGGAAAGAAGCTTAATTTTTGACCCGAATGTCCCTTTTTATTTCAATTGCACTTGTTTCGTTCCGATGTGTGCGCTGTGAAGGAGCGACAGGTTTTTTTTTGTGAGTCCGGGGGCAATCATTATTTTTCACCGTGATCATCATTAACAACGGAGACGAGGACATACGCGCATGAGGGGATACTTTGTTTCATCATGTGTTATGGGAACGAACGGTCGCAACTAACTATGTATTATGGACATCGTAAAATTTAACGTTACGGTCAAATGGAATGTTAACCGGGGAATTTAACTTTGGAAGTTTGCTTAAAAATGTGTTCTGTTTGCACATTTTGAGCTTAGAATTTCATCCGTTAGCCAGTATCTGAATTTCTGTAAAGGACATGTAGATTGTTTCACGCTTCAGGCATTCAGGGATGTTCAGTCAATCATTTTCATATACACTGTGGTGTATAATTGATCGGACAAACGCCGGTTTTCATACAAAATGGCCAAGTTTGAGATGCTGTAACTATGGTTTTCTTTGATGGATTGAGCTCAATTTTCGACATAGAACTACCAATATGCTGAATTTAACGTGTACGAAGTACAAAATGTTTTCGTTCACAGGTCTGGGCATGACAAAACGTTCGAAATGTGCAAAAGTGTTCGGACAGCGGTATTTCTTTGATTTACACGCGGAGGAATCCCATGAGGAATTCTCATAGGAATTCCAGGAGGAATTCCCGAAGGAATTCCCGAAGGAATTCCAGGAGGAATCCCAAGAGGAATTCCAGGAGGAATCCCAAGAGGAATTCCAGGATATAACACCAAAGAAAGAATATCGAAAGCATTTCAAGGAGGAATCATCGGAGCATATTCATGAGGAATTCCCGAAGAAATTCTAGGAAGATTCTCAGGAGGAATCCGCGAAAGAATTCCAGGAAGAATCCTCGAAGAAATTTCAGGAGGAACCCACGAATTAATTCCAGGAGGAATCTCCGGAGGAATTCCAGCAGAAATCTCCAAAAGAATTCCAGGAGGAATTCCTGGAGGAATTCTAGGAGGTAACCCCGTAGGAATTCCAAAAGATAACCCCGAAGCATATTCATAAGGAATTCCCAAAGGAATTCCAGGAGGACTCCTCAAAGGAATTCCAGGAGGAATCCCCGTAGAAATGTCAGAAAATAACTTTGAAAGAATTCCAGGAGGAATCCTAGAAGGAAGAATTCTTTAACGATTTCTAGGGAAACCTTATTCAGGAAGGGGGAATAATTTCAGGACAAATCCCCGAAGGCTTCACCAGAGGAATTCCCGAAAGAATTTCTGGAGGAATTCGTGGAGTAATCCTGGAGGATTCCATGAAAGAATTCCTGGAGGATTTCGTGTAGGAACTCTATCAGAGATCCATCAAGGAAATCCGGGAGATATGCTTAAAGAAACTCCTTGCTGCATCCCTGAAGGAAATCCTGTAAGAATTCTTGAAGAAACTTTTGGAGAAATCTCTGATGTAGCTTCTGAGGACATCCCCCAAGTAGCACTTGTAACTTAGGAAATATTTTAGAAAAATATTGAAGATTACATAGCCGTTTCACTTCAGACTAATGGTAACAATTCTGTTTTTGCAGTACACATTCTGGTTGCTCAGACATCGCAATGCAACCTTAATCTTGCAGAAGCTACATTAATGTCACACAGTGGCTTTAGTGAAACCTGCTCTTGAACAGTCAAATTCAAAAAGTTGCATTCTTGACATCATCCTGTTACATTGAAACCAGAAATCAAAACAAATGACCAGACCAGTTGCTGCGAAGTCAATGTTAGGTTACCATGTATCATGTTACCGAAAGTCGTTTCCAAATGACGACAGTGTAAATTTTTGTTGTTACATTGTAAACACATATGAGACGCGCAAAAACGTTCGATTACTTGGTCACAAATGTGCAACTTACCAGTTACTAACAGGTTGAGTTCAACTCTACATGTCGAAAGTATTGAGTAATTAGATATGTTTGTATGCTAAAACTTAACAAATACGATGTTTAGAACTTATTATTTTGAAGAAGCTCACGGAAAATCGAACTACCTATATGTTTGGGTGAATATTACCAAAAAATGAGTATATCGAATAAACTAGCTTCCCAAAAAAAAAAAAAAAAACAAATAGAGATACATCGACCCAAGGGGGGATCATGAGGAGAACTCAAGTATGACGGTTCCGTGAATTAAAAAAAATGCTTTCAAGCTTTTAGTTGGGAATTCTGTATGAAGTAATGTTTGATGTGAATACAGTATTGTTCCGATTTTATCACGCCCCTTCTCTAAAATGTTTTTAAATATTCTACAAAATCTATACGCATTTTCAATATTTTTAATGTTGCTAAACGCGTCTTCAACATTCATCTTGAAGAAGAGGGAAAACACTTGCTCTCAAATATAACAGCAAATGAATGAAAAATGAAGGACTGTGGCGCGGAGGGCGTGATAAAATCGGAACATGACTGTATTGATATCTTCAGACATCCAACCGGCAATGTAGATTCTACCCAATAATCACAATGGTGATTAGTTGTATCAGTTACAACAAACTGACATAATATATCTTTCAATTATGACTATGGAGTTCTTAGCGAACAGAATAGAAAAGAGAACTTATCAGAAGTGATAAATAAATTGGCCTAACAAGTCTAGTACCCTTTTTCCCGTTCAAAAATCGTACAACGAATCAGTGCGATGTGCAAATGTTTATGCTGAAATTGTCGAATTTTGCAAGCGCACGTGTTTTTCGCTAGTAAAATTGGCAATTTCACCCGAAAATTACAATTGCCAGTCAATTTTATGACGGTGTCCCGACGAAACACATTTCCATTTTACTACAAAGATACTTATTTCCAATCGCCATTGCCATGCTTATCATTTTCCATGATTGTTATGACGAAACAAGCAACATAACTTTGAGTTTATTTTTCTATTGCAGTGTAAACAAACTATATTACACATAGGTTACCATCTAAGCTCTTATGCGACGAACGACATATGTTACACAGGCTCCGCCTCCTGCGCTTTTTCGGTGACATAGCTGTAGAAATCGACGATGCAGTCTTTTAAAATCGATTTTTGAATTTGTCGCGTAGAAATTACCGTGATTTAGTTGTAACAAAGTGTGCTGCTTGGGCCGTGAATCCTCTTGGAAAAATCCCCGAAAGAACTCCTGAAGCGATCCCTGGCATAACTCTTGGAAGAATTCCCAAGGGAGTTTCTCGAGGAATCCCCTAAGGAACTGAACTCCTGGAGGAATCTTAGAAGAAACTCCTGGACTAATCCTTGGATGAACTTCAGTAAGAACTTCTAAAGAAACTTCTGTGGGGGAATCCCTGTATTCTCCTGGAGGTATCCTTACATCCTCCTGTAAGAATCTCAGGAAATCCTGGAGAGATCACTGAAAGAACTCCTGGAACCGGAAGAATCCCTGAAGGAATTCAGCTGGAATGTATGCAGAAACAACTTCACTATTCTCTTGAACTCCTGGAGAAATTTCTGAAGGAACTCCTGGACTAATCCCTGCAAGAACTTTTGAAGGAATTCCTTAAGGAAATCCTGTTGTTTTTGTTGGAAGGAATTTCAGGCAGAATTCCTGATTCATCTTTAGGTGGCATATTCCTAAATCCTCCTGAAAGAATCTCTAAACAAACTCGAGGAAAATGTAAAGTTATTCTTTAATTTCAAATTCACCAATAAAAAAACTTTATGAAGAATTTCTGAAGGAACTCCTGTTGGAATAGCTGAGGGAACTTCTGAAGGAATCCCTGAAGAAACAAATGGGGGCATGCTTCGATGTTCCTGGAACTACTGGGTGGATCTTTGAAGAACCTCCTGAAGAGATCACCAAAGGAAATCCTGAAGATATCCCCAAAAGAACTGATGAAAGAATCTTTGGAAAAACTCCATGTGGCATCTCGAAGGTATTCCAAGAGGAATCCCCGAAGAAATTTCAGGAGGGATCCTTGAAGACATTGTAGAAGATATGCCAGAAAGAACTTCAGAAGATTTCCATGAGGAATCCTTAAAGGGACTCCTGCAGTAAAAACCTGAAGGGGATACCCCTGAAAGAATTCCAGAAGAGTTCCCAGAAGCAATTCCTGTAGGAACCCTTGATGGAACTCCTAGAGTGATCTCTGATGGATCTCCTGAAGCGATCCCCGAATGGACTCTTAGAGAAATCTCTAAAGTAACGCAAGGAGAGATCCCTGAAGGAACACTAGGAATGATTAGAATTCAAGTGGAATTCCTGAAGTAACTCCTGGAGGAATCTCTGAAGGAACTTTTGGACTAATTCCTAAGAAAATCCTTTAGAAGTTCCAGAAGGAACTACAGCAGGAATCCCTGAAAGAACGCCTAGACTCATCTCTGAAGGACATCTTATTGGAATGCCTTAAGAATCTTCTGGATGAATCACTGATAGATCACCAGGAGCCATCCCTGATTCCTCCTGAAAGCCTGGAGTAATCCCTGAAGGAACACCTGTCGGAATTCCTGGAAAATCTACTGAAAACAAAAAACATAATAAAACCTCTAAAGGCATGCTTAAATCCTTCTGGATGAATCTCTAAAGAAGCTTCTGAAGAGATCTGTAAAGGAGGTCCTTTCTTGGGATTTTAGAGGAATATTTGACGGAATCATGTAGAAATGTCCGGAAAAGCTTCTGGACCTTGGAGATATTCCTGATGAATCTCCTGAAACCTTCTGGAAGAATCTCTGAAGAAACGTCTGGAGAGATGTGAATGATGAAAGGTGAATGAAATCTTATGAAAAATGAAAAAAAAAGTTCCAAGAGTTTCGTATTTAAAATTCTATTTGAATTTCTTCAGAAGCGCCTAATAAGAGTCTTCTGCATAGTTTGAGCCACATCTTCTCGGTGAGACACCCCAGACATACCCCCTCAATCTAGTTAAAAAATATAAAGTAATCCTGGAGAAGTTCATGAGTACATCTTTGAATAGATAAGGATTTCTAAAATTTCCGAAGGAATTTCTGAATGAATTTTTGAAGAGAACCTGAGAGGAATTTCTGAAGAAATCACTTGAGGGATTCCTGGAGCAATCCCTGGAAGACTTCTTCGATAAATCTCTGAAGAAACACCTGGATGAATCCCTGGAGCAATTGCTACAGGAATGCCTGGAAGAAGCCCTGGAAAATCCCTGGAGGAATTTCCGGAAGAATCTCTGAAAGTATACCTGGAAGAATTCCTGTATAAATTATGGGAGGAATACCTAAAGATCTCATGAGGAAATCCTAGAAGAAATCATAGATAAGTCTCTGGAAGATTCCCTGGAGGGATTTCTGGGGAAATCCCTGGAGAAATTCGTGGAGAAATCTCCGGAGGAATCCTTGATGGAATCTCTGGAGAAATTCCTGGAGGAATCCCTAGAAGAGGAATTGCTGACATAATTTCTGAAGGATGTCCAGGAGCAATTTCTGGAGAAATTCTTGGAAAAAATCCTGGAGGAATTCCTGGAGAAATGCCTGGAAGAATCCCTGAAAAATTCCTGAGGGTGTTCTGGAAGAATTTCTGAAAAAAATCCCCAGAAGATCTTCTAGAAAAATTCCTGGAGAACTTGCTGACATAATTTCTGAAGAATGTCCAGGAGAAATTCGTGGATCGATTCCCAGAGAAATTGTTAGAGGAACTCCTGAAAAAATTCTTGGGGTAATTCCTGGAAAATTCCTTTAGGTTTTCCTTTAGGAATTGTTGGAGGATTCCTTGAAGGAATTGTTGGAGGAATCTCTGGAGGGATTATTGCAACAATTACTGGATGAATTTCTGAGGGAATCTCTAGAGGAACTCTAGGAAAAAAATATGAAAAAATCCTCTGAGAAATTCCTGGAGAATACCTTGAAAGTATTGCTGAAGAACTCGCTGGGGGAATCCTTGGAGAAATTCGTGGAGAAATCCCTGGAAAAATTTCTGGAGAATTTTAGCGGAATTCATGTAGGAAAATTTGGAAGAGTTCTTGGTGGAATTCCTGGAAAAAATTCCAGAAGGTATTCCTAGAGAAATTTCTGGATGAATTGCAGGCATGATTTATGATGGAATTCCTTGATTAATTCCTGGTGAACATCGTGGAGGAATCCCTGACGAAATTCCTGGTGTAATTTATGGAGGAATTCCTCAAGGAGACCCTGGAGAAATTCCTGGATGAAATCCTGGAGGAGTACCTGCATGAATTTCTGGAGAAACTCCTGCAAGAACTCCTGGAGGAATTTCTAAAGGTGTTCTTGAAGCAATTCCTGGGGGAATATCTGGTGGAATTCCTGGAGAAATCTCTGCAAGAATACAAAGAGGTATCCCTGGAAGAATGCTTGGAAAATTTCCTGAATTAATGCCTAGGAGAATTCTTGGTGGAATTGTTGGACGATTCTCTGAAGTAATTCCTGGAGGAATTCCTGTTGGAGTCTCTGAAAGAAATCTTTGAAGAAATCCCTTGAAGAATTCTTGGACAAATCTCTGTAGGAATTCCTAGTGGAATTCTGGGAAGAATCCTGGAAGCAATTACTGGAGGAATCTCTGGAGGAATGCCCGGAGGAAGTCCTGAAGGAATGCATTGAGGAAACCCTGGAGGATTTCTTGGAGAAGTCTCTGAAAAGAATTCTTGTAGGAGTTCTTTGGAGGGATCCCTGGAGGATATCCTAGACCTAGAGAAGGAATCTCCAGATAAACTCATGGAGAGATCTCTAGGAATTCCTGGTGGAATTCTTGGAAGAATTCCGGAAGCAATTACTGGAGGAATCTCTAGAGGAATACCTGAAGGAAGTCCTCGAGGCCAGGAGAAATTCCTGAATGGAATCCTGGAGGAATGCCTGCATGAATTTCTGGAGAAACTCCTGGAAGAACTCCTGAAGGAATTTCTGGAGGTGTCCCTGAAGCAATTCCTGTGGGAATATCTGGTGGAATTCCTGTTGAAATCTCTCCAAGAGTCCAAAGAGGAATCCCTTGAAGAATGCTTGAAAATTTTCCTTGATGAATGCCTAGGAGAATTCCTGGTGGAATTCTTAGAGAATTCTATGCAGTAATTCATGAAGGAATTCCTGTTGGAGTCTCTGGAAAAATGCTTGGAAGAATCCCTTGAAGAATTCCTGGATAAATCTCTGTAGGAATTCCTGGTGGAATTCTGGGAAGAATCCTGAAAGCAATTACTGGAGAAATCTCTGGAGGAATGCCTGGAGGAAGTTCTGAAGGAATGCATTGAGGAAACCCTGGAGGATTTCTTGGAGGAATCTCTGAAAAGAATTCTTGTAGGAGTTCCTTGGATCCCTCCTGGAGGATATCCTAGAGGATATCCTGAAGAAATCTCCAGATGAACTCACGGAGAGATCTCTAGGAATTCCAGGTGGAATTCTGGAAAGAATCCCGGAAGCAATTACTGGAGAAATCTCTAGAGGAATGCCTGGAGGAAGTCCTCGAGGCCTGGAGAAATGCCTGGATGAAATCCTGGAGAAATGTCTGCATGAATTTCTGGAGAAACTCCTGGAAGAACTCCTGGGGAGCTCCTGTGGAAATTTCTGGAGGAGTCCCTGCAGCAATTTCTGGGGGAATATCTGGTGGAATTCCTGGAGAAATCTCTGCAAGAATCGAAAGGGGAATCCCTGGAAGAATGCTTTGAAAATTTTCTTGATGAATGCCTAGGAGAATTCTTGGTGGAATTCTTGGAGGATTCTCTGCAGTAATTCCTGGAGGAGTTCCTGTTGGAGTCTCTTGAAAAAAATCCTTGGAAGAGTCCCTTGAAGAATTCCTGGTTAAATCTCTGTAGGAATTCCTAGTGGAATTCTGGGAAGAATCCCGGATGCAATTACTGGAGGAATCTCTGGAGGAATGCATTGAGAAAACCCTGGAGGATTTCTTAGAGGATTCTCTGAAAAAAAATCTTGTAGGAGTTCCTTGGAGGGATCCCTGGAGGATAGGAACTCATGGAGAAATCTACAACAATTTCTGGCGGAATTTCTGGAGAAATCTCTAGAGGAGTTCCTGAAGAAATTAGTGGATGAATCTCCTAAGGAACTCGTAGAGGAATACCAGGAATAATTCCTGCAGAAATTCCAAAAGGAATCCCGGAAGCAATTTCAAGAGAAATTCCTAAGGCAATCCCTAAACAGTTCCTGGAGGAAGTACTGAATTAATACCCTTAAAGAATTCAAGGAGAAACTCCTGAAGTAATACTGAGAAGAGTTCCTGGGAGAATCTTTGGAGAAATTTTTATTATAAGTTGTTCCAGAAATAATCACAGATGGAATTATCGAGTTAAGCCCTGCAGAAATTCTTGGAGGAATCCCTGGATGAATTTCTGGAGGAATCCCTGGAGGATATCCTAGAGGAATGCCTGTAGGAATTAACGGAGGAATCTTTAGAAATTTTAGAAGAATTCATGGTGGGATCTCTAGAGGCATTTCTGAAGAAATCCCTGGATGAATTTTTAGGGAAATCCCTGCTGCAATTCCCAGAGGAATCCCTGTAATAAATCCTGAAGGACTCTCTGAAGAAATTCGTGGATGAATCCCTTGAGAAATTCCTGGTGGAACCCAGGAAGAATTCCTGAATAAATTGAAGATGAAATCCTTGGGGAAATCCTGAAGGAATTCTAAGCAGAGTTTGTGGAGGAACTCCTTGAGAAATCCCTGTAGCAGGTTCTGAAGGTTACACTTTCAGCTAAGCACACAACTCTTAGCCAGGGATGCCAGGTCAATTTTTGAAAAATCTGGATGATTTAGGAAGATTTGTCTGGAAAAGTCTGGATTCGTGTGAAAACCTTACAAATTCCGGGAAAAAACCTTACAAATCCCGAGCAAAACCTTACAAATCCGGAAAAGAAATGTCTGGATCTTCCAGACTTTTGTTAAATGAGACCTCAAAAATCTGGATAAATCCAGATAAATCTGGAAGGTTGGCAACGCTGCTCTTAGCTGGCGGTCTTTGTCATCGATTGACCCGTGGAAGCATAAGGTAGGAACAAGTGAGGACTAAAGCTTTGTCGGATACTCCATTTTACAGTCCCTGTAAAAAGTACTGCATTCTTCAAATTTATCACTTGGTGCTGTTATGATCGTTCTATCCCCATCGGACAAAACTGCAGCAGCAACCATAAGTGACACCCCATAAGTGCCGCAGTTCTGCTTCAACATCCCATTCTCCATCGCCCTCTTCTCATATTGATGATCGATCCCAAAAGTGTCATTGGGTTTTAATAATAAAAATCCGATGACGACAACGACAGCAACAACAACAACAACAGCAGCGCACCCTGCTTATAATACAGTCCAGATAACAACGCGCAGCGATGCAGTAAAAGCAACCAATCGCCCAAGGGGTGGTGCGCGGTGGTGATAGAGGGGTAGAAAAAATAAAATAAATAAAAAATAAAACCGAAAAATTAGGGTTGATTGGGTGAAATTGTACGGATTCGCACATCTCGGATGTTTGCGAGAAGCGACGAGATAGGGGGATCGCATCCTATCATCATCGGGTTGTTGGTGGCAGGCAAGAGGGTGTATGGCGGCGGTCTGGCCGAATCGCGCAGAGCAGCGGTTTAATGAAAAATCGATTGCATTACAACAACGAACGGCCACGCGAGCGGGACGAGACATGACCAGGGGGGTTGGGGGATGGTGCCCAATGGTCGAGGTGGTCAGCAGCAGCTGGGGGTCGCGTTGCTGAGTGGACGATAAAAGGGTTGGTGAAGTAAAAATAAGCAGTTTTTTGTCCATGGAGTCTCTCGGATTGGGAAACGAACGCGCGGCGCTTGGTTTTGGGGTGTTGGGCAGCGACATCGATGCAGAGCAGATAGCCTTCTCGGCTTCCACTTGATTATCCTTTTTTTTCGGGGCGCAATCGCGCGTCGCGTGTTTTTCATTTAGGAGAGCGTTTCCGTTGGTTTGTTCGCCGACAGCGTTGACGATGATGATGATGATGGTGGTGACGTTGGCAAACTGTGAAGATGTGTGGGCAGTTGGTGACAGCAGAGTAATAAGAGCTTTTTTGTGTGATGAAATGTGACCAATTAGGACAAGGTAATGTTTTGTGGGTGTGAGTTTGACCAAAATATAGAGGACCTACTAGAGGAGAGCAATCAATGATATTTATTAAATAATCAAGAAAACAAACAAAATTACAGTAGTAAATGCATTATAAAGAACTTGTAATGAACAACAAATATAAAACATATGTATATCCTTATGATGTTTAATACAAGTAACCAACTTACAAGACCATTGCTATGAATTTATCAAATGGCAAATCAAACTAATTTATCTCGCCATTCTAGCTCGAAACCCCCATTTGTCGAGGGTGTAAGAAATAATTGCTTTCACACTATCCAAACTCAATCCACCAATAGCCACGTGCTCAGCATGTGAGGGTGGCATTAATGGTCCTATTTCAAAAGGAATCCCCAGTGGTTTCCCCCTGAACAGACTACATATCCACCGAAGGCGCTGTCTATAAACTACGACTCATCTACAATCATCCCAAACTATCTCTTCACTATCCTTAACGTCTGTGGTTCACGTAACGTTTTGAAAACTTGTATGAACCGTTGAATTTGTCCAAATCAACACCTCATAAAGTGAACGTTGTTCATAGACAAGCCCTTGTTGTCCCTTCTATCGCCGCGTCGAAACCGGACGATAACGAACACAGGGCCGTTATTCTTCCCATTCATCTCCCGGTAGTGGTAGCGTGGCGGCGCAGCGGCGACACACCTTTGTCTTGGCTCAGTTTTTCTCCACCCCCCAAAAACCTGTCCTCTCTGGGGTGTTGCTTAGCCGCCTTGCCGTTGAATCACGTGTGTAGGTAGGTGGTTTTCGATGCTCTCATCGTCGTTGCATAATGAATGAGTTTGTCCGGATACTAAATGGCCGTGTGTCTCGAAACGCTGATGAGTCCTGCTCCGTGTTAACAACGGCTACGAGACGACGGCGTTGCAACGATAGGCCATTGGTTAGTAGATATTGGTTTGAAAGTGGCTGTTAGAAATTTGATTAAGAGATAGATTTTATCTTGAAATCGAACACGAGAGTCATGTTTTTTTAATTTGGCAGTTTGGCACTGGAATACTACAAGTTAATGCAATACAACTCAAATAATAAAAAAAAAAAACAACTATCAATTGCTTACGCTCGTCTAGCGGATTGGGAGCCGTGGGCTCGATTCCCATCGGAGCACGTGGATTTCTTCTCATAATTCAAATCTCAATATGTTTATCAAAACGTGATTCTGTGTGTGCATGAATGTCAAAGCAATCCAACATTTAACATGTTTAGTAGCTGTGGAGCTAACGTTAAATAATTTTGTGAGCATCCTAAAGACACATTCAAAGGATTTCAATTAGGTTTCAGAGGGTTTCAAGGGATCAAACCTACCATTTTCTGGACGCCTTAAAATCCATAAAACCCCCTGAAAGTCCTAGGATGGCCCGGAACCTATAGTGTCTATAATCTGTAATCCCATGGCTAACCATGAAATGTTACCGAATACACCATCTCTCTAAGTAATCAGGATCCTGATTCCTGATGTAACGAGAATGCAGTGAAACCTTACGAATGCTTTGTTTTATCTTCCGTATCGGGTTCCAAATTGGACGCCATGCTACAAAAAATAAAACAGAGGACTACAAATGTACGATGAAACACAATATCACCAATTATTAACCCACACAACACAAAACATAAATTTGCCCTGTTATTCAAATAAATTACAAATCTAATTCCAGGATGATGAGGTTTCATTGATTCTTTTGGTTTATCATTCTATACTGTGAATGTATTTTCTCTGGCTGGTCGCCTTTCGTTCACAGCCTTTGCTGCTTGAGAGTTTAATCTAGGAGTTTTAAACTTTTTACATTTTGATGTCCCTGTTTGGGAACGGTTTGGTTGTCTTTTGGGTAGTTATTACCCAAGGCAGGAAATGAGGCTAGATGAGCTTGTTTTGAGCCAGAACACTACAAATGCTCAAGTAACGATATGGAACTTATTTACAAGTAGGTACATATAATTTTCATGCATTTTGTTTTTGTAACATAAATTCAAACAAAAAAATGGTGGCGGGCTTAGTGGTCTAGTGGCTACCGCTGCTGATCCGTATGCAGAAGGTCTTGGGTTCAATCCCTGGCCCGTCCCTTTCCTCCTACTTTGTATCTTTTTATATACTTTTTCACTCTTTTCTACACGGTGTTCAATAAGTTCGGATACACCATATTCATTTCACATATGTGATTCAGATTTTCAAAGTAAATGTATTTATTAAAAAGCCATATAACACTGATCAAATGCAGCATATAGTTTTGAATAACGTCTTTTCCTACTTTATTTTATAAGCCTTAGATGTATTTAATGTTTGTTTGCTCTGGCTAGAATAATTTTCGAAAAGTTGCTCATGCTACAGCAGTCTAAAACGTTGACTTTTGAGTTTACATCTTACTATACTAAATTAAAATAACTAAATTAATAGACGAAATCTTTACACTGCTATTTCAGTGATGATATGACGATAAATTTGCAAGTTTAGTCAAAATGTGGTTGTTTCTATGAAAAAGGCATAAATACATTATATAAAGCCAATTTTGGACAAAATTTGCCACAATTGGGATATAATCATGTTTTGAAACAGATAATCATGGGTTAAACGCAGCCTTGCTTTATTACAAAATAAAAATCATTAAAACAGGTACAGCGACAATTTTAGCAATTTTAAAGATCAAGATAAAATGACTCCGTATTTCACCCAATCTGAATCTTATAGATTACATATTTCGTATGGTCATAGTTGCTACCACTAATGCTGAGGACAACAACCTAATTTGATTTAACTTAACACCATTACTCAATAAAAACTAGACGAAAAACCAATGAAAGACGTGCGTGCCGGCCGAAAAGAACTTGAGACATATTTGCAATTATTACAAAAGGATAAAGGACAGTTTATTTCAAAACATATATTGTATTTGATCAGTATTATGTGAGCTTTCAATTAACCCTCGAGCAGTCGCGTCTTCAACCACCTGCAATGGCACTACGTTCACGCTGTGTATCACAAGCGTACAATTTTCTTGGTGCGTGTACTCAGTGAGTACACGACGCGACCGCTCTCGGGTTAATATATTCACTTTGCAAATCTGAATTGAAGATGAGAAATAAATTCAATTTTATTGTGTATCCGAACTTATTGAACACCGTGTATATGTACAAATCATGTATATTCACATATTCATGGCCATCGCTAGAACAGGAACGGATTGAAAAGCCATTTTCCTTCCTTTCAACTTCCAAGGTAACCAATAAGCAGCTAAAATAGCATTTATTGCGCACTGTATGTGCCTTTACAGCAGGTCATTAAATGCTAATCTGCCGTATATGCGCCATTAGTGCTAATTAAATGCTGGTTTTAGCCCAATATACGGCTAATTAAATGCTCATCCCTCCTATCCCCCAGATTGTCAAAAATAAAAACAAATATTTTCCCCTGCCCATTTTTCGGTTTCCCTTTCTCTTCTTTTTTTCTCATTATCCTGTGGAACTTTTGAGGCTTCGGGCACGTCCTGAACTGCTGTTGCTGTTTTTTTTTGCTGCCTCTGGCCAAATTGGGATTCGATCCCTCGGTCCTCGGGTTGACGATGGTGCTAATCCACACTACAGGGGAAGCTATAGATGATCAAATAAAGCGCGTTGGATTTTTGAGCTATTTAAGGCATGAGTATTGGACCGGCGGCAGTTGCTTCGTTATGTTATGAGCTCGGCAGGTGCTGATAATAAAACCGATCATAGGGAACCAATCATGGAATTATTTGCCAAAGCATGTTTTCTTATTGATTTTTTTCGTTGTTACTTATGATTGACTGGACATGCGAATAATGATGGCTTCTAGAGCCGTGGCACATAAATTAGAAAGTGGAAATGTGTGAGCATTACTCATCTCTCTTAGTAGTTTCATGGCAATAAAGTAGCAGTTATGATGCTTGTTGACCAAAACATACCGTGCATTTGAAATGCTACGAGACTTCTGTCAGAGCATTTGAATTGTTAATATAGGACAGTTTAGCAGTCGCACTTCCATGATACGGCAGTAAGCAGGCTGAATGCAGATATAAAATAGAAATACGGCTTATTCATATGCTTATTGGTTATCTGGGTTTCCTAGAACATGCCAATCTATCATATATATGCAATCAAGCGAACTGTGATGTCGCAATATCAACCTGACGTGGCAGGCACCATTGTCGCACCAGCTATGTTATACTGTCGCTTCCGTTTGTAAATATGTTTCTGTTTGCTAATTAAACGTTAGTAGGAGTGGTGGGGGTAAAGTGGACAGGGTACAGTTTCATAGCTTTTACTGTTTTTCAAAATGTTTCAACGATTGAAGCTTATGCCTAAGCATGAATCATTATACTTTTGATGATCTTGAACATTAAAATCAAATAAACCTCTTCAAGATAACAAAAACTTGAAAAAT
>NW_026917355.1:0-25000 GCF_035046485.1 Aedes albopictus
ATTTTTTGGTCAAACTTTGAAGTTCTGCTGTTAATATCTTAAAAGGTTATAGAATTCTATTTTTTGCTCTAACGTACTCGTCCATAAATTAAAAAACATACCCTATTTAAAAAAATGCGAATTTTTTATTTTATTTATTTTTTATTTGCGTAAACATGATTTGGAGGAGCATAGAAAAAAGGGGTTCCTCATAAATAGCCTTTTTTCATTTTCAAGAATTGCACTTAAATGCAGTGGAGTTTTTTCTTGAAAAAAAATAATTTGCCTATATCATGAGGATTTTGGAGCTTATTATATTTGCACAAAAAAGTTAACAATTTTCGAACATTATCGAACTTTTTTAGCAATTTCATTTTTTTAGAAGGTGTGCAAAAATGTAAAAACATGCGTTCAGTAATCTAGGTTAAAAACCCAGTTAAGAGAACATTTTTAGAAAATCATTAAAGCCATTTCTTTTTTCAAGGATTCATACAGTATCTCCAAAAATATAATTACTTAAAAGTTGTATTAAACTATTTTTGAGGCTATTTTAAACATTTTCAACTACTTTACGATACACTCCTTAATGTCGAATTCGTTTTTGAACCTAGGTTGGAACTGGATCGGCGGAAAATGTGTAAACAAACAAACGTCAAGCCAATTTCAGAGCAAGCGGACCTGAGTCGGATTGGGTTTGCAACTGTGATCTGAACCAGTTCCAACCCAGGTTGGAACTAAAACAAAAACGAAACGAGAAGGGAAAACGGGGAAAAGCGCTCCAGAGGTCAGATTAGATATAAGTATTAAAAATTGGAATAAATTGCATCCGAAATCCATTGGAGGTACCCTGCTTAAAGCCACCCTGACGGGTAACAGGAGGTTAGGGCTGAAAGCTCATCCTTACCAGTTAAAGCCATTGGTCCCTCAGTGAACAAGCTCGCGATAAAAATTTCGTTAATATAGGCTAATAAAAGGTCTTTCAATACCTAACTCCTTCAAGACTTCTTCCAGGTATTACCATGAACTACCTCAGGAATGTCTTCAACAGTTCATCCAGGTATATCTCTAAGAATTTTTCAGGAATTCTGTCGCCTTCCTCCAGCAATGCCTTCAGTTCTTACATAAATTCCTCCAAGAATTCATTTGCAGAAACTGCTCTAAGAGCTCTCCCAAAAAATCCCAGAGGATTTCTCTTAGAAATTCCCTCAGGAACTAGTTGTCTCTAGAAGCTTTATGTTTAAGCTTCATACTCACACAGCCTCAGGTAGCTACGGTCTATCAAGTGATGAGTTCAATGATTCTATAAGGGTCTCCAAGATCTCAATCAGGGACAATCTTCCATTAAACTCTACTGAGGCTTACAGAAACCTGAAACTCTTCTGAGACCCCATCTGAAAGCCCCCTTAAACATCTCTTAAAACCACGCATGGCATCACTTTGATTTTTCTAAACCACTTACCATCCATAAACTGTCCTGCATCTTTAAAACCCATTTAGGTAATAAACTGACCATATTTGGGAGTCCATTAAGGTAAAACCTCCATTTGTGATCCACAACATGAACAGAGGTTTTGGTGAGCTCATCTCAAAATCTGTAATTTTTCGAATAGATTCAATGCGGATTCAGCAGAATCCTTGTAACTTCTCGTCAACCCGTAAATTGTACATTATTCACCCAAGGATTTTTCAGATCTCAAGAATACCCATGCAAAAGACCACGCTGAGGACCCAATCTGGCGACAAATAAGCTGAGAAAATGTGGTCAGGAGTCAACCAGAGTCTATAATTTTCCAAGAGTCCTTACACGGAAAGTACAAAGTATATCCACAAACAAGCAGACATTAGCACTGGTTAAACTTCAATCGACCACGCTTCTAATAATCATTTTAAATCCTCTAAGTTGTGACCTTCAAAACCAGCAGAACTAGCTGAATAACAGTTTCTTATACTAAAGTTTGCTTAAGAGTGGCTTGTTCAACTGTTGTGTAGCAAAAATGTTTGTTGTGAAGACTGATTGATTGTTTCTTGATTGCACGCTTCTGAGCTGAGGAAATTGCAAATGAGTGTAATTCTTTGCAAGTGAATGTTCCCATCTCTGCTCAGGAGGACTTCATGCAGGAATCTCAGAAGGAATTTTTGGAATAATTCTTGGATAAACTCCGGGAGGCATACCTCTGGAGGATTTCCTGAAGAAATTCCTGGAGAAATTGCCGTAGTAACTTCTGAAGACATTCCTGGATCAATTCCTGGAGGAATTTCTGAATGATCTCCTAGATGAATACCTAGAGAAAACCCTATAGAAATTCGTGGAGGAACTTCTAGAGGAATTCCTGAAGTAATGCCTGGAGGAACCCCTGGAGAAATTCTTGGAGACATGCCTGTAAGAATTCCTGGAGGAATCCCTAGAGAAATTTCTTGACCAATCTATAGAAGAATTCTTGGAGGAATCTCTGCAAAGGTTCCATGAGAAATCTCTAAAGAAATTGCTGGAGGAGCTCCTTGAAGAATCACAGACACACTTTCGGGAGGAATCCCTGGAGAAATTCCTAGAGGAATCCCTGGAAGAATTCTGAAAAAATCCTAGGAGGAAGTACTGAAGAAATCGCTGAAATTCCTGAGGTAATCCTGAAGAAATCGTAGAGGAACTCTTGGAGGAACTGCCTGGAGCATCCCTGGAGGAATTCCAACGAGAAATCCTAAGGGAAACTCTAAACAGGCATTTTAAAAAAATCTCTTACCGTCAAGGCACCATTCACCGTGGATCTAAGAGGATTCGGGGCAAATAAGGGCTGTCATTTGACACCAGTCTCATAAACATTGTTGGTGCCGCTTTTAATTGCCTTCATTATAGGCTAAAATTAAAGCAATATCCACAGAAGTAGAAAATTTTTCACAAAATTTGGTGATATAGTACAATTAGTAAAGGGTAGTAGGGTCGCCTAATTCCGTGGTAGGTCACCATTACCCGTGGTAGTAGGGACCCATTCACCGTGTATGTTAAATTTTATTCTACTTTGTTTAAAAATGATCAAAACAACCCAGCCAAGGGAATTTTCTTCGTTTAAATTCATTTCAAGTAATGACTTGCAAGATTTTATTAGAAAAACGAATGTTCAAATTTTCGATTTTTTCTAGATGTATGGGACAATATGGGGCACGGTGGATGGAGACCAATGATTTTTAGGGTACCCATTTACCGTGGCTTTTTGTTTCAATTAAAAAATACGAGTAATCGTACTTTCTTGTTAAACTCATTTCGACAATGCAAAATACATACCTGATATGTGAATTTAATTGCTTCTTGGTGGAATAAAAACGTTACTACATTTAGTTTATCGCTTAAATGACCTTAGCGCAGTTTTCGTTTTTTCACTATGAATGCAGTGAACGAGTAGAAACCCGCTTCATGTAAACACACTTTAGTGTCAAAATGATACTTTTAAATGTTTCTAATGTGCGTTTTGACATGGTAACAATACATTAGTGTTGTATTGGTGAAATTGAAGGGAAATTGTCATATCATTCAATCATAATATGGAAATAATGAAAAAATATTCGAAGGCACACGGTGAATGGAGCCCCCACGGTGAATGGCGCCTTGACGGTAAGTTGTTCCTGAAAGAATCATAGGAGGAATTCTTGGGATGAATTTCTGAATAAACTTTATGAGGAATCCCGGAAGCAATCCCATGAGGAATTGCTTAGGGAGTCTCAGGAGAGCTTTCTTATCGAATTCCTGGAAGAATATCTGTAGAAATCACTGGATAAAAAAAATCTGAAGAAATCCATGTCTGCAGTAATTTCTGGACGAAAAGTTGAAGAAAAATTTGGATGGTCTCTTGGAAGATTTTTGTGTAAAAATTTCAAGCAATTCCTGGATTAGATTTTGAATAATCTCTATTAAAATTGCCTGAAAGAATTTCTGCAAGACATTCTTGCAGAAATACTTCGAATAATTCCAGATGGAATTATTGGAGCAATGTCTTGTGGAATTCTGGAAAGAATATATGGACAAATCCCTGAAGAAATCTTTTCAGGATTACCTGCAGATATACCTTGAAGGATCTCTAGAGAAATTCCTGAACGAATCTCGAAAAAGGCACTGAAACAATCACTGGTAGAACCTCTCTGAACAGTCATTTGGATTTCTCAAAACTGCAATGCCTATTACACATACATATCGCATTCACATAGGCCCCCTCCAGAATAAATTAGCTTCGCCAATGTCTGTTTGTCTGTGAAATATCTGGAAGCGAAGCGTTGTATTGATCTCAGTCGGGTTAACGCTATTCATATCTATGTACGTTCATTCATGCTGTTATTTGATGATCCTACTGATAAGATGTATGTTTTACGATGAAAATAGTTGTAAATTGGTGAGTTCGTTCCATACTATTATTTTGAATAAACAAAATCTTTTTAAAAAATTCTGAAAAAAATTGCGATATTCGTCACGACATCTATTGACAAGTTTGTCTTGCATTATATTTTCAGGTTCGGCTTCTGAAATGAGTTGCGGGCGATTGAATAAGAATTGAATAGAATAAGAGCTACATAAACATTTCCTCCCTGATTTCAAATGACGGTAAATATGAACGTGGCTATGAATAGAGACTTTGATGCACATTCTTGTTTGATATTGAATGCATGAATACTTTGAGTGATCATGTCCCATTTTGAAATGTCCATGGGAATTGCCCCACGTCCGAATCATAAAGATTTGAACTTGGTTTTATAAGCTATCGATGGCAAAAAAACAGCCAAACAGTTTGTGACTTAATAACCTCACCCAATGACACAGATCCCATAAAACGCAAGTCAATTTGCTCAATAAGTCATCAATCCAAGCACGTTTCTTAATCTAACCAGGCTTTTTATAACGCTCCTCTCACTTCCAAATCACGTCTAAAATGCAATTGCAGCCGAAAATAAAATAAATTAGCAATAAACTTGAAAAAAAAACCCTCACAAACTCGATCAAACGATTGCGACCTGCGCAAATTGCCTGCACAGTGCGGTTGCCATCATAGCAACCATCGTGAGTCGCCGCGCCGCACATGTCGCGTGGATAGAATATCCAAATGGTTACTGCGACACGCACCACACGACGCCACGAATCGATTGACTGCATGCAGAAACAAATGGGGTCGTCGTTGAACTAGAACCAGCTCCTTCCCTCTCACTGATCCGCCCCCTTGCGAGCGAATACTAACTAACTAGGTATTAAATATAAACCTATTAATAAAATGAAAAAGAGACACCTTCAAGAGTGGATCGGTTGTCTCGTCGCCGGTAACTAGATCAGTTCAAATCGTAATTCATTATTCACTTCATTGCACAGCCGTGCGAAGTGCCTATTGCGCCAACGCACGTTGCCTTTATCCTAGGAGACGCTGCTAGATTGTTGCCTAGGTCGCGCGCGCGCGTATCCTGACGCAATCGTTGTGCGCCTACTGCGACGATATTGCGCTTGCGACTACATAGTTCCATTCACTGTTGTACTTGACAGGTTCATGCGTTCAGCACACACACACACGTGACGCAGTTACACCGCTCTGCGCGCATAAATTTCTGTGTGGTCTTGTGGCGACGGCGACGGTTTAGAACCTACCGCGCGCATGTGCGCGCCCTGCACTGAACATTCCGATCGATATGTGCGGTTGAGGAATTTGAAAGGTTGTCAAGTCGAGCCAAGCACATGTCACACGGCATGGCGCGCCGCGGCGGTAGAGTTCATATATTTCACCGCAGAATCTCTACCGCCTTGCTGCGCCGCACCAGGAGGGGAGCGACATTTTGACATCGAGGTGACACCTTTGCTTCTCGTAGGTATCTACTATAGGTCCTCCACTCTAAAAGTGAAGGTTTCCCCCGGTGCCAAGAGCTATAAAGTCATTAAAAATGCAAGAAGTGTCAACTCTGGGACGGACTCTTGACGGTTTGGATAGGTCTTAAAGATCTGCACGCATAATATATGTAGGGTTATTCATTAGGGTTGGTCGTCACCTCGGGGTGGTTTATGCGGAGAGTAATAAAGTTTACACAACGCAACGCAACGGAAATGGAGAATGCTGCGTTACCAGCCTACTTTGTCTGGTGTTGGTTTCAATGATTTCATTTATCGAACAACATACACCTTAGGGCGTAGCTTGATCTAGTTAGCAGTGGCAGCAATATCGCTCGAGATTACACAATGGCACCTCTCGATCTAGTATTCGTTGATTTTGAACTCTGCTCTAACACATCGTAACAGCTGATGAAGAGCATTCCCATGCTTGGATCAAATAAGCGACTCATCACCTTTTGGCGCTGCAAACGGAAGCATAAGAAACCTCGAAGTTCACACGTTTCCGTGAGGCCGTTTATCTTTTTATCAGCTCAAGCCAGTGCCACACTGCACTAGCAATGCTGTGTGGGGCTTTGCCTCTTGATGATGGTTTGTTATACATTTATTACAGCGATTCCCACTGGCGGCGTGGCGGCACAATGCAATGAATGCCGGTCTTTTGAACCATTATTCTTCTACCTTAGCTTTCCGTTGCTACCGTAGACTGACAGATGAGCGCAAGGCCTTCAGTAGCAAATCAAGAGTAGTGCCAGAGGGGATCTATGCCTCTTTAACAAAGGAGAGAGTTCGCGAATAAAGATCAAATCTGCACGTGATTTATTCAAATTAGTGTTATGATGCTTTGTAAATATCAGTCTTCAGATGATGAAAGTTTTTACTTCTAAAGAGAAAGTGAGATTGCAAAAGGAGGCGTTCAAATCTAATTCAACCAGTGTGATATTCGACTAACTTGCCTTACTAGCCCGTGACTGACCCTAGTAAGGTTATTGGTTTAATCGGAATCGAAGACACCATTTGGTTACGTAGACGTACTTAGCAACTTGTTGATTGTTACCAACTAAGAAAAAAATCGTTCATTCCAATTCCAACTCTCCTCAAGAACAGTTATTAAAAACGTTACTTCCTTCAACTTCAACCACTGTGTTTTACTGCATATCAAGAAAGGTGATCTGTGCCCATCACTGAACTGATATTACTAAATATTGAGATTGAGCTTGTTCTTGAGCTTCATTAACCTCCCATAGTAGCAACTCCAGAATCGCCAAATCAGTTACACTTACAGAAGGAACTAATGAGATAGCTGCTTGGAACTAACAGGCAACTTCAGTATGTGAGAGATGGAGATCTTCTATTTTTAGGCGAGAATGGCGCCTGCTACGTCAGGTTGCTGGTAATTGATGGGAAGGTCGGGAAGTGATGATAGCAATCTCTTGCCCACTTCCGGCCGTAGAGTCCTCTGCGATTGCACAAGAAGTAATATGAATAAAAATGAGTATTTACTCAAGGCCAACCTGACTTGAGCATTTACTCAAATCCGTATGAATAAAGTTGTACTTTACTCAAAGTAAGTTCGAATTTCGAACATAGCATTTGCTTCGTCAAAACTGGTGTTTACGCACAGACAAACAGACGCAACTCTTAGAGGAAATTCATCAAAAACTTTTGCCCTGTGTCTTTTTCATGAGCACACTGCCACCTGTTGGTAGAACCCCGCGAGACACTGTCGGCCATGATGGATTTCGATTTAACTTGTGCCTAACACGCACACTACTACACAAATCGCCTGCAATTTTCGTTTGCATCATTCAGCAACGTGTACACTGGCAAACGTCAAAGCGATCGAACACTAGCGCATCTGGTGGAACGATCGCGCAAATCAAATGAAATTTGAATTGATCGTTAAATGCATGTTCCAATCCGTTTGCAAGAGTGTTACGTCTGTTTGTCTGTGGTACTCGTTTTGGGTTTCGGGTCACATGAATGAAAATCAGTAAATTTCGTAGGAGTAGCTGAGAATGGTAGAACGTATATCCGCATTCAACTAAAAGTTGTGAGAATCCGGAACAATCTGCAGCCGTGCTAGTGATTCCTCCTGAGATTTATTTTTCGACTTCCTATGAATTATTCCACGAGACCCTTCAGGGAAGCAGTACTTGGGATTCCTATTCCTATTTGTTCCTAGGTTTCCGCCAGGAGTTGTTCCAGAGATTTCTCCTATAGTTGTTTATGGAATTCCTCCAGATCTATTCAAAAGTTGTTCCAGGGATCTCCTCCAGAAGTTGTGTCCGTTGGATTCTTCCAGCAGCTGTTCACTCTGGGATTGCTTCAAGAGTTCCTCCTGGGATTCCTCTAGGAGTTCCTCCTTGGATTTCTCCGAGTGTTCCTCCTGGGATAGCTCCAGGAATTCCTCTGGGGATGCCTGTAGGAGTTCCTCCTGGGATTTCTCCAGGTGTTCTTCCGTGAATTTCTTCAGGAGTTCCTCCTGGGATCCCTCCAGGAGTTCTTCCTGTGATTCTTCCAGGAGTTCCTTCTGGAATTCCTCCAGGAGTTGCTCCTGGGATTCCTCTTGGAGTTGTTCCTGGGATATTTCCAGGAGTTGCTCCTGGGATTCTTCCTCTAGGATGACCTCCTGGAATTCCCCCAGGAGATTCCTCCAATAGTTAGTTCTGGGATTCCTTCAGAAGTTCCGACTGGGACTCCTCCAGAATTTTCTCCAGGAGTTCCTACTGGGAGTCTTACAGGATTTCTTGCTGGAAGTCCTCGTAGGGTTATTCCAGGAGGGTAGTTCAATACCCTTATTTTGGGGTGCATATACCCAAAACAACTTTCAATGGCCATACATATCGACTTCACTTTGAAAATGAGTTCAATACCAATATAGATGATAAGCCTAAGGTCATGCACTTTTCATAGAAATTAACTTGTGGCCTCGGAGGGTCATCAGAGCTGACCTAAGGATAGTAATTGCACTAGAATCAATATCCAGTGATCATAATTCGACGTTTATGTAACATTGTGCATGTGTTCACTCTCAGCTGAGCATGGTCCGTAGGAGACTCAAGCTTTTGTGAGCACTTACTCCGGTTTCCCTACTTTATTCAAATGGATTACCATGTTCTAAGAGTAAATGCTCACACTTTTAGTTTTATCATACCAACCTGAGTAAATGCTCAAGTAAAAGGTTTTACACATGCATTTTAGCAAAGTAAACGCATTTGCTCACTTTATTCATATCACTTAAGGTCAAGCGGATGTCAAAATATTGTTGAAAAATGGTTAAGCTTCACGGATTCACGGAATTCACGGATTGGTGTGCGTGGATGCCAGGTGTAAAGTGATAGATCGTGTGAAGATTACTGTGAAGATGATACGGCACAGTTCACTTGGTTGCATAACTTGTAGGCGTTATGTGGTAAGTTGACACTACTGTGCTGGGGAAGTTGGGTGGAATGGAAGCAGGCTTTGTCCTAATGAGGACGTTACGCCAAGAAGAGAGAGAGATACGAATAGACGAATAAAATCTTCGAAAAATGATAGACGCAATTTTTGAATGTTTTCATAAAGTGCCATCTTACCCCACCTTACTTCTACCATATGAGTTTTTAACAACGATTTTTTCGTTTTCACCTTGACAAAATTCTAAAAGTAATTGCAAATTGATGAGCAATGACATCGACCGACGATGTCAACACGGGGTGTAGGCAGTGTAGCACAATACAGAATTAACAAAGCGAATAAGGCCACGCCACGCGCAGACTTGAATCGAAGCTCACGCGCAGCAAGCAGCAGGCGGTGAAAGTAAGCGCGCTCGCGCACGCCAACTCTTCCTCGCCTGCCTGATCCGGGAGGAACGATGCGATGCGAAGCGAGCACAGCAAGTGCGCTCCTCCTCCTCCATACTAATTCAACCAGCTGTTCACAGCTGACCTACATTCCATCCCGTCCCGTCACAATGTTTGTATGCATTGAGCGAGGAGCAGGTGATCGTGCGAAAACCGTCGTCGCCGTCATCATTGCGATCGCGTTCGCTCCGTTTGTCATTGACAACTCGATTTCAAGTATCTAGTTGCGCGCGGGTTCCTGAGTTGGTTTGGAGTCAAGTACCATTCTCATTGCGTCATGACGATCAAAGGAACACCTTGGGGTTTTGTCGATGTCAGTGGTAGTGAGGGATTTCAATGCCTGCTTCGATTAGCAATACGATCGCTAATGCTAGATTGAAAAACAATATTTTTGCAATATGATTTTGAAAAGCAGTAAATTTGGCTGGCATTGGTTAACTACCTGGACTAATGGGATTTGAGCGAAAACACCTCCAGATAGCAATGACGGTACTATCGTCGTACTAGCGCATCGCAGTGCCTCGGACAACCGCCAACGAGTGCTTCGACCGTCATGACATGCTAGGCTATTACATCAGCCATCCAGCCAATCTAGTGGTGGTTTAAACTGCGCATCGCTTGCTAGGATATGCAAGGTAACCTTTTTATGCTCAAAACGTGCTCAAGTGTACGTCGTACATAGACGTTAGAAGAAGCTGAAGGTAGAGATGGCGGTGGAAAGGTACCAGCGTCTTTTGATTTCACGACTTTTTTCACTTTCATTCACTCACTACTTGAGAACAGGTTTGCTGACTTGAGGCGAAACTTTGCCACAGATTGTTTGTCTGCAAATATGAATACTTGAGTGGATTGATTCATATGGTAATGGCTTTTTTTGCTTGTAATCCAAGGTAATCCTAATTTGATGCTAATTGTTCCACACTCAAACACGGTCTAATTAATGCTTCTGCCGAACAACATTCACTGTATGTTGAACTCACGCCACATACGCAATCTGTGAATTTCTGGCCTACTCTTCATCGCTAAACAAATGGCCCCTGTATTGCAAGCAAACAAGCTCAGATGACCAATCCGTTCCCAGACTAATATTTCTCTTGGTTAAACAAATGACGTCGCGTTAATCTTGTCCGCCGTAGCCTACTGCGAACGCGAGCCTTTCGATAAAACCATCCATCGCACAAAGCAGCCATTCGGAAATTATACCGTTACTAGAAGAGATGAACCTGCCGATGTCATTAGCACCATTTCCCTCTAATGCTCCGTCAAACACTCTGGCGCATACACACACGTGGTGCATAAGAAGAAGAAAAGTCTGCCCGTAGCACTTCATCCCGGGGCCGCCGGTCGGGACTTTGACACAGAACAGAAAATGGGTTAATTGTCACCGATGGGTTCGCGCTCCAGCGCGGCGTAACCATAGAGATTTTAAACCGGTCCTACGATAGTCCCGGCCTGCCTGCCTGCCTGCTACGATCTACTCTAGATATTTGCATTCGATGAGCTTCTTTGATAATCAATACTGGCTTTCAAATGGGTGGGGAAACTTCGATCCGGTCGGGACCTATGAATAATTCATGAGGAGTCGATCCCTTGGGAGAGCTATGTTGGCAACAGATTAGCAGCCTACTCGCTGTGCAAATGTGTTACACATTCATAGTTTGTATTGATACTTAGTAGAAGTTGTGTTGAGAGAGCTTGGATTTCCGCCTAGAGTAATGGTACCTAAAAGTTCATATCATAAGTTGAACATATAGCTGTACATAAAGTATTTTATCATGAATTTCAAGGAATTTTACCAGGAATTTCTTCAAAAACTACCAGTACAGTATTTTCCTAAAACCTAAAACATTCATTAAAGAGCACCACCAAGAACTTCTTCAGCTCTTTCAGCCACGCCTT
The DNA here is from genome assembly GCF_035046485.1 of Aedes albopictus. NCBI lineage: Eukaryota > Metazoa > Arthropoda > Insecta > Diptera > Culicidae > Aedes > Aedes albopictus. Next base: position 11,569 of record NW_026917355.1, read on the forward strand.
TGACACACTCTCTCTCTTCTTGGCGTAACGTCCTCATTGGGACAAAGCCTGCTTAGTGTTCTATGAGCACTTCCACAGTTATTAACTGAGAGCTCCCTCTGCCAATGACCATTTTGTATGCGTATATCGTGTGGCAGGCACGAAGATACTCTATGCCCAAAGAAGTCAAGGAATTTTCCTGGACCGACCGGGAATCTAACCCGTCACCCTCAGCATGGTCATGCTGAATACCCGTGCGTTTACCGCCTCGGCTATATGGGCCCCTTTGACACGCTTATATCAATAACATTGGAGCGACAGAAGAGACATTAGGGGCCCATTTTCGTTTGATCAACACATTTTGGGGTCGTTATTACAAAAGAGATGTTGACAATAATGCCTGCCACTGGGCTGGTTTCTGCCATGCTTTCCTTTAAAATATGATTTGGGCATTGCTCCAAACATTCCTACAGAATTGCAGCTGCTTCTCTATGAAATAACACTTTAAACTCTTCTGTTTTTATCTACTGCACAATCGCTTTCCGGAATCTTACTAGGATTTTTTTTTTCTAAGAATTACACTAACAATGTTTCCATATATATTACCAGAATGTTCTCCATGAATTCCAGACGGAATTTCTCCACTGAAGTTCTTCAGTGCTTTCTTTGAATTATTACCGGAAAGTTTTTCAACTATTTTGCTAATATTTTGCTCGGAGTTTTTAACCGTTATGTGGCCGGCAAACTTTTTGCTTTTTTCTACACCGTGTATTTTAAATGGGTGCTGGGTACCCGGGTACCCTGCCGGCCACATAAGAGTTAATGTAATTACCTCTTTTTCCAAAAACAAAATCTCCTAAAAACTAATCATAAAGAATGACGGAGGTTCTTTATCAAATACCTCTAATCAATCCACTATATGAACTTCGCCAATGGTTTCCCCAAGAGTTTTTGCAGAATTTTTTGGTGTGCTGTTTCTCTAGAACTTCCATGAAATTTTGGCCCAGCCATACAACGGGGAATTTCTCCGTGTAAACATTGGTCAGAGATTCATTGCAATGATTCTTTCAATAATTTCTCCAGAAATTTTCCCAAGACTTTACTAGTTTCGTTCCCACGAAGTCCAGCTATTACCATTTGTGTTAGGAATTCCTTCAGCGCTCCTCTCAGGAATTACCCCAAAAATTACACTAGAAGATACTTCAGCGATTTTTTTAGGAATAATACCAAGCAATGTTGCAAATTTTCACCTCACGAGTGCTCATCACTACTTATCAATTCGACAATGATTTTTCATTAGGACCTAACTGACTTGATCGATTTCTCTTCATCGATTCTTACTTTCGCTAATAATTTGATCGAGTCAAACTAAATTGTAATTATTCTTGTTTCTATAGCAAGATAGCGTCGTCTTCTAAGTATTTTAATAAAAATCTTTGGGAAACTCAATACAGATTCTGTAATAACACAAAGGGAGGATAGATGAACAGAAATGTTAATCGATTACCAGGTGCAGCAGTGGCAAAACGAGCATGATGTTACTCAAAAACAATGTTGTACAACTTGACAGTGTCGCCACTCGCACACCCGAACAGAGTTGTGTAGAGACTACGGCCCGAATACTTGACACGCTCACAGATGCAACATTCGTATATACCGACACTATACCAATAAAAAGTTCTAGCGATAAGCTCATCAACATCATCGAAAGCGATTGCAGGTCGATACTGTATGTTCAGACTTGAAATCTGCCTTTGATCGCATATACCACGAGATATTGCTTGCACGGCTGGAGAAACGGGGTGTTTCTGACGATCTCGTTCGCTGGTTGAAAACATATCTGAAGGATCGAAGACTCGTCGGCAAAATCAGACCAGAAATGTTGGATCCATTTTCGATCATGTCTAGAGTTTCACATGGCAGCTGAATGATCTATCCGTCTGTTTCACGCAGACGATGTAAGGTTATACCTGATTCTCTGCCTCCAAGATTGTGCACAACTACAGCTCAGCTGTCAATTCGATCGAAGTGTGCTGTGCTAGAAAGTGGACGCAAAATTTTCTCGGGGCGTCATTTTTGCCCCGTTCAAAATCAAAATAAAATCCGAAATTTTGACAACCAAACCGCCGGAAGTTTCTGCTGCTGGAGCAACCATTGAAGTTGCTATGTCTGCGAAACTGCCACTTGAAGGAGAAAGCTTGTACATATTTTTGGATGGTATGGTTTCTCTACCCAATGTAAACAGTGTGATTCTGTTGACTAGGACCATTTCCGTGTCCAGTAATGGTCAACGATAAGGAAAAAAGGAGGAGAAGTGCTGCCACGTTCATCCGGAGGTTCGTTCTGAAGAAGATGCGGCTCAACGAGGAAATTAGTCAAAATATGACGGACAACCAAGAGCTCAAGATGGTCGTGATGGATTAGATCAAGCGGGTGAACGTCAGAAGGATCATCGTGATGGTGATCATTGCCAGGGTTCTTCCCGGCGTGATTGCATTTGGCAGAAACTTCTAGCCCAGCCGTTTGCAGCATATCAAGAAAAATGGTTCATGCAAAGCAGATCAATACAGGTGCAACGCTCACAGTCAGTGGACTACGCGAAACTAGGTGAGGTCTTTCTGATTACTCTCTATGTACTCTACATATATTGTTATATAACTACATATAAGTTGAAAATTCGATATTTTCAACATAATTTCATCTATTGGAAGCTGCTTAAGTTCTAGGTTGTTTCTAAGTTGATGAAGGGATTTTTAAATGCTTGCAAGAACTTGACCAGGTGTGTGGAGCTGAGTGGGTCTATGACATTGAAGATAGTAGCGACATCAGCAATGTCAATGGATATATTCAACTTTGCAACTCCATCCAAGATTTGTGCAAGTATTCATGCTATGCTATGCTATGCTAACTATAGCTCAGCTGTCAATTCAGTACTTCGTCGAGTGGTGTAAACAACCAACCTGTTGAGGGTGAGTCTTCAAAAGTGCCACGTTATATCCTTACATTGAAAACAAACACCAATTACTTATGCTTATGTCATCGCCGTTCAACCACTGGCACGTGTGACCGAGGTAGGTGATTTAGGCGTGCTTCTTGACGCAGAGATCTCATTCCGAATGCACTAGAACGGTATAAGAGCAAACAGGCAGCTCAGGCTCATGTTCAGAATAGCCGACGAATTGTGTGACCCTCTGTGTTTACGATCGCTGTACTGTGTATTAGCTCGATCCATTCTAGAATCGAATGTTGTAGTATGGTGCTCATATCATTCCACCTAATTTTCTTTAATTAAAGCGGTGCAACGAAAATTTGTGAGAAACGCCCTCCGTAATCTACCATGACGTGACCGCATCAATTTCCGAAGTTACGATGACCGCTGCAGATTCCTGTGAAGCTGTTTTCGTGGAAAAAAAAAATCTGGCGAGTTGAGCTCCCCTGAATTTTTGAACCTAGTCAACATCTAGCTATGCTCCAACGCGAATGCTTCGCCAACGTGATTTTTGATACTTGAGTCGAGAAACACAGGCTATGGATCGCATGAACCATTCCGGTTCATGTCGGAGATATTCAACCGTGAGTACGAGCTGTTCGACTTCAACACTTCTGCCAACTCATTCAAACGAAGGCTCCAGAAAAGTCATCGCTAATAAAGAAGCTGGTTAAATGCTGTACAAAGTGCAATTGACTTCGTATGTGTGTGAGTTTTTGTATTATTTGAAATGGATTTTAGATATTGATTTGTTACCGACAATATCGGCAACAATAAAAGTGAGAGGTCAAGTTATGTTTATTTGTTTAAAATTTTTGTTAGTTTTTTATTAGATTTGTTAAATATAAACCTTTTTTGTGTTAAAATTAAAATAAATAAAATATATGTTAGTAAAATTAGTTTTTTTCATGCAATTATTTAAAATAAAACTTTGTAATATTAGTATTATTAGTAAAAAAAAAAAAAAAATAATTTGAGAATCACTGTTAGTAAATTAAATTCAAAATTCCATTAAACCGAATGATGTACCCCTAGTTTTGAACCTGTTTTGGAAAGGGAAGAAATGTGAACACGATAACACTAAACCTGATGAAATAAAATACTATGGAAGGAGGGGATGAATGGAGTAGGATGGGAGGAGAGTGAGGAGCGAGGATTTTAAGCGGGAGATGAGGATTATCGGATGAAGAGTGGATATTGTTAAGGGACTGTAGTCTGGGATAGCAAAGAAGCCACATGTGTTTTTGAAGAGTGCCGCCGAGCCCAAGTGAAGTGTAGTACAGACATAAGTTTGAAGTGTGGCTATTACGATCCCGTGCCAGGGTCGTTAGCAACTTGTGTTAAAGATCCCTAGACCTACCGTCAATGGTCTATGGGAATGGTAGAATTTTCGCCAGGATTTTGACCCTTCACCCTATTGTGCACGGCGTGCATCTCCAACGGCTAAGCATCCCGCCCAGCCATCGCCACTACCGATATCGGGCGTTCGACCGTCAATTCCGAATCCGGCTGGAAGCTAACCGGCGCCCGAGGCGCCGTCCTCTCCGTTCTCTCCGTGGCTCAACACCCCGCGACGACGCCATGTGCTTCAGCAGGTACGTCCTCTCCTCCCCTTCCACCGACATCGACACCAATGGGCCCCAACGATCAAACAAAAACATGTACAACTAACCCTTCACGACCCAGAATATATGTAGGTTAACTAAACTTATATCTTTTATTATAAAAAAAAACAAGAGAGTTTCTTCCAAACTGTTAATTTGGCCTCCCCTATTGTTCGCTGTTTGTTCAGTTGGCAGGTAAGTGTAGGATTGCTCGGGTTTCCCCCTGGTCAATGCCGACCCTGAGGGACTTCAAAGGTGAGCTGGCCTGGGCGTATGGACGCCGATGCCACAGGACGCGTGGAGCGTCCCATCGGTAGTTACAGATTGTTTGTGGTTTTTAATTATTTAGCTCTTAAGCCTTCTTGAATATATGTACATATTGTATTATTGTAAATCTGTAAGAAATGTAGGGTTTTTATGCCTTTTTGAGTGAGCCGAGTGATGTGGGCAACTCAAAAAGGTTTTTCCCTGACAGGCTTCATTAAGGCTTAATGCCCGATGAAGGACAATAAATAAATAAAATAAAATAAAATAAAATAAAATAAAATAAATGCTTGTGGCATTCGAATTTCTGGCACAATTCTGTCGATCTCCAATTTACGTGATGTTTAATTTTCATATTTTTTGATGTGTAGTTCTGAAGAAGTTCCTAGCAAGGTTCCTAGAGATAACATAGGAACATTCCTTAAGATTTGTTCAAGAATCCTAGAAGAAATTTCTGGAGGATTCAAGAAAAATCAGGAGGTATTTCAGACGATACTCATGGAGGAATGGCTTCCGGAAGGGAGGAAGCATCCCTTCTTAGTTACCATATGCGTCATTCTTGTATTCAACGAAAATAATTGACATATAAATTTCAGTTTCTACAAATTGACAGAAGGCGCACAAGTTCTTCGAAGAGAAGAAATTTTCACTCATAATATTTTCTTTATTATCGTTTACGGGACTTTAGGTCGGTTCCAGAGCCACGTTCTCCTACATTTTGGCCATCGCCATGAATACGAGCCTATTCATTATTTACCTGAGGGAGAGGGAAGGGAGGAATAAGGGATGGTATAGAGAAAGGGATGGTAAGGAAATAGGGTCGACATAGTCGCATAAGCGTACCACAACGGGTTCAAACAGCGCCCAGAAAAGAGCAATGTAAAAACGCATAAAGCGTAAAGTAAGCCTATAGCTACTTGCCACAACGGGTTCAGAACAACAGAACATCCTGAAGATTCAGGCATCTTAGGTCAGTTTCACTTAACCCTAAAAGGGATACCTTCATGGCCTCAGTTTTGTCACCTCGCTGAGTGTGTTCCATCAAAGACGAGCTCTGAAAGGCGCCTGGGGTCCATTGGACCCCAGGTATCCCTTTTAGGGTTAATCAAGTGTTTACCGAGTACTCGGAAACGCAGTTGTGTAAAAACTGGGTAGTTACATATCAAATGATTCAAAAGTTCCTCAGTCGGATTCTGAGCTAAGATATACAAATGAAGCAGCCTGTTGAAGCTTGTGATGGACAAAATCATAAATAGGAAAACCACATTGAGTTATCTCAATTGCGTTTCTGCTACGAGATTTCTACGTGATGGCAAGACTCCCGCATGGGGGCATCCACAAACACTCAATTTCCTAATAGCTGCTTGACGTAATGCCGAGAAGAGATGTTGGTTTTTAAGCATTTGGTAAATCCAATTGGAAATCATTGAAAGATAAATAGGACAATCCATGCGGTATCCTGGAAATCCAAGAAAACACCCAAAACAAAATTGTTTTTCAATGAATGCTTTTCCGATATCGTAAACAACATTGTGTAAACAAATCACAGTGGACTTTCCATTTTGGTAAGCATGTTGGTTCCCATGGAGAGGCATGTTTGCCAGAAAAACATCACGGGTGTGATACTCGACAAAGCGTCCTAATCATTTCAGAAAAAAGAGGTCAAATTGGTACGTCTGATCTTCATATGATGCATTATCCACTTACGGAATAAACTTGACAGTATAATCCCATCAAGAATTGCGAATAGCAAGGCTGCAAACAAGCAGTTTTATCAAAACAAAACAGGCATGATCAAACCCTTACAATCACAACACAAGAAAAAGGGCAACGATAAAAACTAATTCGGTATAGATTGAAGAACGCCAGAGACGAAGATACGCAGAGGACATGGTGAAGAACGCATAATACGAAGAGCAATATAGGTTATAATTGAAGCTAATAAACAACACACTAATAATCCCACCCTTATTGAGCCTCGCAGTTGAGGCTTAAAAAAGGATAGCAGATTATCTCGGAGAAACACAAGGTCAACTGCACCATTGCTCCGGTTAGCGCAGTAAGGGCAGAGTACTGTGGAGGGCGCCCTTGTACTCCACAGTCTCCGTAAAGCGGTTAGGATTTCATTAGACCCCCTAGCCATTCTGTCCTAGGAACGGTAAGCATATTGCCGCATCACACCATGAATTAGGCTGTTTAATGGACTCTTACCCCCGGAACAGGCAGTCCGTAGTGTTATTCTTAGCCAATTGTGACAACCCCTACCGACACAGCTATATAGGCTGATCGAGAAAAGAAGTTAATATTGATGATCAACTTCATACAGACCCGAACAGCCCGCAAAGTTGAGCCTGGGATCCCTGGAATTCGATGTAGCGATTTCTCCAGATACTGCTGGAGGATTTTCAAAAAGAACTTCTGGAAGAGCTTCAAAAAAAAAATCGGGAAAATATATAAAATAAACACCAGGGAGCTCCCATAAGGAACTTCTGGAGGATTTTCAGAAACAACTTCTGGAGGATTTCTAGTATTCTTCTCCTTCAAGAATTTTAGGAATCATCCACAAGTTTATAGGAAACTTGTGGATGATTCCTAAAACTCTTGAAGGAGAAGAATTCCAGAAATTCTGGAGAAATTCCAAGGACGATTATACAGAGAATGCAGCAAAAGCTCTTGGAAGTATTCAAGATTGGACTTCCCAAAGTGACTTATACTGCATTAATACCAAATAGGAAAAATTACATAGAGGAAGATTACAAGTTGTAGTCAAAGTACGCATATCTGTCTAAAGGATAAGCAATCTTCTTCTTCTTCTTCTTCTTTATGGCTCTACGTCCCCACTGGGACATGGCCTGCCTCGCTTCAATTTAGTGTTCTTTGAGCACTTCCACAGTTATTAATTGAAGGGCTTTCTTTGCCTGCCATTGCATGAATTTGTATATTGTGAGACAAGCACAATGATTTTCCCAACTGGAACGGGAATCGTACCCGCCTTCTCCGGATTGGTGATCCATAGCCTTAGCCACTAGGCTAACTAGAGACCTAAGGAGACCCAAAGGATAAGCAATATAGAGCGGTATAAGATACAAAACTGGTTACACTCATTCAAAGAGGCTATTCTGCTTAGAGGGTTCGAAAATTCGGTGCGAGATCAAAAAGAACTTCTAAAAGAATCCGAGAAAGGTCTCCTGGAGAAATTTTTGGACAAACTCCAAGAGGTTGTATTCGTAAAATGAAGCTATTCGAAGAATTTCTGAACGAACTCCTGATTAAGTCTTAGAAAAATTTTTGAAGGAATTCAAGGGAGATAACATGTAGGAACCTCAGAAGGAAATCCTGGAGAAGTATTGAAAATAATTTTTAGAGGTGTTTCAAAAAATATTCTGGAAAAAAATCCCATAGAAAATTCTGAAGAAAACCTCGGAGGACTCCGGTAGCAATTTCGACAAAAAACGTGATGTTGAATCTCAAAAGGAGCTCTAGGAGGGATTTCAAGAGAATGTCTGGGTTAAAACCTAGAATAAGTTCTTAAATGGATTCCGATTGCTGGTGGAACTCCTGAATGAATCCTCGAAGATACTCCAAAAGAAATTTAAAAAGGGTTAATCCGAGGAGGAACTTTCTATGAAATCTCAGGGGTCAGACGCAACAAACATTTTCGCTGTACAAACGACTCTTAAGCAAACTTTAGCTTAAGAAACTGCTATTCAGCTGGTTCTCTTACTTGGGAACTCTTTCTTCGAAAACTTCTAATCGAATTCCAAGAGATAACCAAGCAGGATTGTATGGAATAATGGAATATGGTATCTTAGTTATGTCATATAAGTTCCGTTCTGGGTGATGGATCATTCCGGGAAGTATATAATCTGGAGTGGTATAAAATTAACATTCGATGCTGTTTGAGCAAAAGTTTGGGTAACTGTGTTATTGTATTATTTATTTCTTGCAACTACAACAACACAGTTACCCAAGGTTTTGCTCAAACAGCATCAAATTGGGCAAGGAATTATAACACCTACGCCATTGTAGAAATGGAGAATCAATCATCTCACTACACAAAAATCTAGCTCACTACTTTCAAAATATGTAGTACTTCACTGAACCTGTTCACAAGATTAAATTGTATCAAAATGAGTCTGAATACCCTCCGCTTTCATTGGGTTCGTCACTTTTCAGCATTGAAATCTTTTCTCAGTTCCATTTAAACTAACCAGCAACCAATTCCCCTCTCGCAGCATATCCTTCGTCAACGTCGACGACATCGTCGTCGTCAGTCGCCATAAAACAACAATCTTCACCGCAAAAACTGGATCTCCGCGCGAGGAAAACCAACCCGGAGATCACGGAAAGCGATAGTCAACCGGCAGGGCGATCTACCGCACCAAACGCAAACCAACTAGGGTCTACATTCACCACCAACTTTCCGATACCGATCGATCGAAGCCGAACCCCATCATCGCAGCATCGGTCATAAATATTGAATCGCACCCCGTTTTCGCATCTCAGTACCTAATGGCACTACTGAAACTGAACTGACTGCAGTCCTGTCCGGCGTCTGTCACCATCGAGCAGTGCTCGATGACGCATTCAGAGGGCACACTGCCAAACCGAAAATGAATTATTCGATGTTTAGCCTTGTCTTGGTCATAGCTTTTTCATTTTTTGCTGCCATTCGCCACCGTTTTGTACGTGCAGTGCGCACTCGATCGACTCTCGATACTTGTTGAACACCACGCTCTGCACGACGCGAAGCCTTTTAGAGTTGGTGCGCGCTGAGGAAGTTCCTTTTTCCGTTCGCTTGCAGTTGGACAAGTATCACTACAATCCGGAAGCAGCTTCGAAGCAACATCGTTGATTTTGTTTTTTCATCGTCCAGTTTATCGAACACCCCAACACTCTCAGCTTTGACTGCCCACTGGTAAGAAGCAGTGATGTCCGGGTCACGCAATTGAGGCTAATTCGAAGCCCACTAAATCACACCAATTACCGCTCCCCCAATCAGTAGTCTTGTTGCGCGCGCAAAGCGTGTCTTTCATGTAAGATTAAAAGCCTTAAGCAGAAACTCTCACCTGATCACCGGTAAGCCCATTTTGAACCCCCGAACAGTGGCTGATCGGACGGAATCCAAACTTCTTCGCCACCAAACTGTTCAGCTCTCCTGCTACTCCACTGGAATCCGATTAAAAATGTACGCTTCTCTTTTTTTCACACTTTGTCACTCTTTGCGATGCACTATGAATATTAATTTAACATTTTCTGCCACTTTTGCTGCCTGCAAAATAAAACCTAGAAACGAAATCACAAATTCAGAAAACTACAGTTAAACGATCGCCCCGATTCGAATCTTCTTCCTTTCGCACAAATGGGTGAGGGGTATCGTATCACACGGACTAAACCGCGGCACACTTTATCACTGTCACCGTTTGGGTTTCCAGAAAACCGCAAAAATCTTCCACCAAGTTCAGCTCGCTTTCTTCCGGAGGTTTCCCACAGAGCGAACCCCAAGTCATAAGCAACGCCAACGGCTTATCCCTTGTGCACGCGAATAGTGTTCCTTTCCGAATCACACGATACGATCCAGTACAGTAGAGGCCCGTCGCCGCGTCCGTCACTCGATCTACAGGTAGGCGACGACGGTTCAGTACTGCCGAAGAAGGACCGATGCCGTTTTACCAACCGACCCGTACGAAGTTCAACTGCCAACTGATCGCTGCCAGGCCACGGACTGACGGGATCATTACCGCTTCGCTTGGCTTGCTAGCTAGCTAGCTAGCTAGCTAGTCTGTCTGCATGCTTGTTGGTATGGTGGACCACCTTTCGATTCTTGATCGCGCGACGTCGCGATCACCATCCTTCCCAACAACGGGACGACGAGAGAACATGTGCGTGTAGTACGCGACGCCTCGTTTGAATCGAAGCATGCTGCTGGGAGCGGAATACGCCTGAAGCGCGCGCGCGCTTCAGCGCGAGAGATTCTCTCGCGTCGCCGCGCCGTCGCTAAAGGTGATCGTTGTTGATTGCCGACCGACGCCGCGCCGTGTTGCAATTGCAACGTGCGTCGTCGTCGGTGAAGGGTTCGTCGAAGTCAAAAGTTGAAGAAGTTTGTTGCTGAATCATGGTGTACCCTAGCAACTACCTACCATCGGTAGGTATCTAGTTGTAGTCGGTTGGTGTTATGATCGAAAGCGAAAGGATTGGGAGAGTGGCTACGGGGCGTCTAGGTGTGAGCACATTCTCTGTCGTCATGGGTAAATCGACGCTGGTCGCACGCGGCGCCATACTGCAGAGAGGATATTTGGCGCCCAAGATCAGACAGACACATGGCACGTTGAGTTCGGTGTTGTTGGTCACAATGCGGCATTGCTAGGGTAGTGTAGCAGATTGTAGACTCCCAACATTTGCATGTCCGTTTAACATGTAATTAGGATCTGTCTGAATGTGCGAGTTAAAAATACAGGTATGTTCCGTTTTTATCAACTCGGTCCGTGTTTTTCAGTTGACAAAAACGGAATAATTTTCTTTGACAAAATATTTTGCAACATTTTAGTATGAATTGGAAGTTTTACTGTATAACACATTTCAATGACATTACAGTTCCAGTATTATTACAGTTCCAGTACCCGGATCGATGTTTTAAAATATGTCACTTCCAGGAATGATTAATCTCCAGGAACGAAATTTCGATATCCTAACAAAAAAGGATGTTTACTTCCTTCCGGAAGGAATTTCTCCACGAGTATCATCTTCACAGATTCCTATAAATGAAACATAGGATACTTTTAGGAAATCTCCAGGAATTTTTCTAATCAATCACTTGTAACTTCTCCAGAATATTGGATTCCCCAATATTCCCATTCCGCTTGTTTATCTTTTGGAATTCGAAAGAATGCAAGTACACGAAGATCCACCTGAAACAAGACAAGAAAAAACATACAGATCACTTCCCTACATACCAACTCTATCACAACGAATAGCTAAGATCCTAGCCAAAGACTATCCAGATATCTCCATAACGACCAGACAGCAACGTACAATCAATGAACTTCACACCATAGTTAAGTACCCTAAAAGAAAGGAAGAAATTAGTAACGTTATTTACAAAATTCCCTGTAATGACTGCAATAATTGCTATATAGGTATGACTAGGAATAATTTGCACCGAAGATTAGCTGGACACAGATCAAACGTAAACAAACTGGAAAAAATGATTAATGACAACACAAATACTGACACAGCAACGAATGCACTAGTTGAAGCGACAACCGCACTCATACAACACTGCGTAGACCATAACCATAGATTTAACCTAGACCAGACACAGATTATAGATCACAGCAACAAACAATCCACACTCCCTTTCCTCGAAATGTGTCATATTACCAACACGGAACACACAGTCAACAAACGAACAGACATAGACAGGCTAAGTACGACATATGCAGGTGTACTACACAGTATAAAGAATATTGACAGACACAACAAAATTAGAAGCGAAGACCATTTAGACGAAAGTTAGATTATTCCGATAGGGCATTACAGCTACCAAAATGAAAGTTCCGAATAAGGGGGTATGCTAAAGAGGGAAAATTTGCGCCATTGCCAAAAAACCGTTGAACTGTTTAAGTGACTTCGAAGTGTAAGGTATTTTACAGTTAAAACTTCTAAATGACAAAATTAATTTAAAACACACCCACCTTACAGCATGTACCAAAAACGACACAAAACGAGACAGTTAAAGTTAGACAAAACATTTGACCAAAAACGTTAATATTTATGTAAGTAATCAGACAAATTTTGTAAAGACAACTCTGTTTAAAGTCAAGTACCAATTACAGTTTCCCCCTGAGGAAGACACTATCCCCGTGTCGAAACGTCGGGTGAATAATAAAACTCGTTTTTTGAACCCTAAGACTGCGTAGCCGTTAATCTATAGAATTATTATTATCTTTAATATCGAGACTTTCAGCCGATGGCTGGTTCGTCTCCGGAAAGAATTTTTAACCCTTTCCTTCCCACGACTTTGAACGACTATATCTATGCCAAAAAAGCGTTTCCGAAAAAAGTGGTAGAACAAAAGTTATTGCAAATTTGCTAAATTTTTCGAAATCAATGAAAAAAATTTTGGTTGTGAATCAATAGGTTTTTAATTGTTTATCAATAGTTCAACTATTGAAACAAGTAATTAGTAGTTGGGTTAATCTTATGAGGTTATAACCATATTCTAAAAAATATTGCATCATATTCATCTAATTCCGTTTGTCCGGAGTTCGTCGAAAATCGATGGGTTAAAGAGGTTCTGCCCTTTATGATTTCGTCGGAAATTTCTTATCGGATCAACCTAGATGTCTCTTTTCAAATTTCTCCTAGAGTTTCTTTGGGGAATATTTCAAATATTTTACCACAAATTGGAATTTATTCACCTTCCTTATGCATTATGTTGGGAACAGCTCGCTGACGTAGTGTACGGTTTGGGTCTAGAATGGCCCTAATGCACAAGGTGGGCCAATAAAATCATTGTGGGATTTAACCTAGACGTTCTGTTGAAATTTATCCAAGAGGTGCTTTGGAGATTTACCAGGATTTAACTTTTGAAATA